>NC_080540.1:139089419-139389419 GCF_028640845.1 Ahaetulla prasina
AGAGCAATCCAAAATAGACCACATACCTCCTTGAACATAAGACAAGATAACCAATATAGGAACTACCTCAGAATTTAATCAATTGCTGGGATGCACTATAATGCTAATCACCATATAAAATTAGCTTACTTTCTCAGTAACTGCTGAATCATGATCAGACAGAAAAAAATTGCCCATCCTTGAATAGTAGGGAAACATTCTGGGAAAAAAAAATAGCTAGTTTGAAAGAATTTATGTATAGTAGGAATCAATATATATATATTGAATGCTTCATTGCAGATATGGAAGGAAGCTATTCTGGGCAGAGGTATTTCTTCTGGTTCCCTGAGTTTAGGACCTGTTAGGTACATTTTCCAATTATATCCTCTCTCTAAAATACCAGTTTGGTCTAGTGGTTAAGGAACCAAGCTAGAAAGCAAGAGACCATGAGTTCAATTCTTGTCTTAGCCATGAAAGCCAGCTGAGTGACCTTGGGTTAGTCTCTTAGCCCAATTCACTTCACTTCACTTGTTGTAGGGAAAATAGGAGGAGGAAGGTATGCCAAATATGTTCATCACTTTGAATTATTTGTAAAAATAATAAAGGTGTGATAATAAAACAGGCAAATATGTAAATGAATAAATAAATACACAGTTGAAAAAAACTATGGCTGGAAGGCTAGGCCAGTTAAAGAGGGTAATAAATGCCAGTGTTTGCTTGGTCAAATAAGTGGGAGGACAAATCTTGGTCGAAAGCTTCTTTTGAAATACCTTGCTCTTCTATTGCTCTTCATATTCATCTTTGCATCGTGGTGGTGGGTGAGGAAGTCCCAGTGGTGGAAAATAATTTCTTCCGTGTTGTACAAGTGGATAAAGATGTTGTTGCCAGTGGTGGGTTTCAAATTTTTTTACTACTGGTTCTGTGGGTGTGGCTTGGTGAACGTGGCATGGTTTGGTAGGCGTGGCATGGCATGGTGGGCGTGGCAGGGGAAGGATATTTTAAAATCTCCATTCCCTCCTCACTCCAGGGGAAGGATACTGCAAAATCTCTATTCCCTCCCCACTCCAGGGGAAGGATACTGCAAAATCTCCACTTCCTCCCGATCAGCTGGGATTCAGGAGGCAGAGAGTAGATGGGGGTGAGGCCAGTCAGAGGTGGTATTTACAGGTTCTCCGAACTACTCAAAATTTCCTCTACTGGTTTTCCAGAACTGGTCAGAACCTGCTGAAACCCACCTCTGGTTGTTGCCCTTGCTTCATGCAGCCCAGCTAACTAGGAGCTGAAGACGAAGGGCAGGAGTGAGACAGACTGACTTTGGTACAGAGTCCATTGGCTTGCCTGGCTGTCACTTTCAGTTCCTGAGGCTATTGTTGAGCACAACTCACACTGGAGAGGATTACATTGCTGAGCTCCAGATTGGTCAACTAGAATCCACTGGCTATGAGGCTGTGCATAGCATGGTCACAGCATGCACATATATATCGCACGAAGAGACACTCTGGCCAGCGGCAGACTGTACAGCCCAAATTAAAGGAATGGGTTTATTTCTATTCTTTATTTCCTGCTCGTCATACCATTGCGTGACTTTCTGGCAGGCAAGCTATTCATGTGTTTTATAAAGTTTCCATGGAATTCCTATGGATGGAAGTAATAATTCATATAACCTTCACAAAAAGGCCAGTGGAATCCAGGAATGTGTTTATACATGTGTGTGTATCACTGTGCCTAAGTTTACATACAGATGATGGAAATACCTGTATGTAAGAGAGTACCGCTGCCTGTATGTTGACTTGATTAGTGTGTTTCCCGGGAGTGGTGGTAGTTTCTGAGTATGCTCTTGATCAGGGGTCTCCAACCTCAGTAACTTTAAGACTTGTGGACTTCAACTCCCAGAATTCCTCAGCCAGCTTTGCTTTGCTGGCTGAGAGATTCTGGGAGTTGAAGTCCACAAGTCTTAAAGTTTCCAAGGTTGGAGACCCCTGCTCTTGATTGTTGCTGACGTTCAGATTCAAAATCCCTTTATATGTTGTGGGTGTCTTAAGTCTTCAAGGGCATTCTGAAGCTCTGCAATCTAAAGGACAAAAGATCATACACATCAACTCAGCAAGCAGTCAACCAATCCTCCTCCCTTCTAAGTTCTCATTTTGCCTGGAAGAAACTGATACTGGTTTTGTTTGTGTTTTCGTCAGTCTACTGCTGTGAGGCTACTGAAAAAGGGAAGGGGGAAAAAAATCAATCTGTAGGTGAACCTATAAATACCAGGGAGGAGATCATTCATATTCCTGGCTATCTTCAAGGTTGGGTTTTGGGCAGAGACAAGTTTTAGAAGAGAATATCTGTTTTAAGACTTGTTTTTAGAGTGACTCTTTGCTAGGCTGACTGGAATTAATTATTATTATTCTTTTTATTGCCCTAGTGTCCTTCTGCTCTTGAGGAGTTCATTGACTGAAAGGTTGTATCTTCTGTAAAAGCTAAGAGGTGGTTTGTGGTTAGTGGTTAAGGCACCAGGCTGTGAGTTCTAGTCCCACCATAGCCATGAAAACCAGCTGGGTGACTTTGGGCCAGGCACTCTTTTCTCAACCCAACCTACCTCACAAGGGTAGTTGTTCTGGGGAAAATAGAAGGAGGAAGGTGTGTTGGATATGTTCACGGCTTTGAGTTAGTTGTAAAGTAATAAAGGCAGGATAGAAACAAACAAACAAACAAGCAGCCACAGAGCCAGCATCTCTCCTCATGCTCCTTCCAGTTTTAATTCCCATGCTCCTTGTGCAAAGGGAATTCCTGTCTTCAGGGAGTCTAATGTTTTTGAGAATGGGATCTCTTAAGTGTGGGGAGCTTTCTCAATACTCTCAAATTCCAGAATTTGGAAGGCCAGGTCCAGTAGGCTGCAGTTCTCTTCCAGGCAGAATAAATGCTAACTTATTAAATCAAAGGTGCCGAACCACTTGCTATCTTGATTGGAACCCAGACCTTCCTTGTCTCCTTGACCTTTCATTGCACCACCAAGTGCCAGCCCCATGTATGCGTTGCACTACTTTGGATTTTACGGGCTTGTTATAAAGACATCAGCTTTCAGCAATTATGTCAAGTAGACATTTACAGTAATTAAGGCATAACAATCTCCATCATGCAGAAGGTTGGAAAATTATCATATATCATTATCAGTTTTTAAAGAGCACCATTAAAAGCCTAAATACAATTCTGAAAGACCTCAAATTTCTTGGCACCCTCAGGTAGGTATCCCCTCGGATTTCTTTTCTCAAGCTGCTATCATGGATCTAAGTATTATATTAACTCTACTATGGATATTAACATCCATCCAGAGTAGGGCTATATTGAAATTTGCCTTGCAATTTCAAAAAAAAAAGGCATGTTTTTTTCCCCTCCTGGGGATGTTTCTGAGCCTATTTTTATTAGAAACAGCACAGAGTGTTTTATGGTTAGACATCTTTTCCATCAATCCAAAGTCTTCCTGGCCGCCTGCACTACCTCCCTGTCTGAAACAATCCAATGGAAAAAAAAGCTTTCAGGAATAAATTTCATTTGAATTTAATTGGAAAATCTGGGAGATGGACTTTGGAAATCCAAGGGGTTTGAGGAGTCGAGACCACTACCGTAGATGTCTGCATTCACACATATCCCTTGGACACCTTGTACCAGGGGTGAAATCCAACAGGTTCTGACAGGTTCTGGAAAATTGGTAGTGGAAATTTGGAGCAGTTCGGAGAACTGGCAAATACCACCTCTGGCTGGCCTCAGAGGGGGGTGGGAATGGCAACTTTGCAATATCCTTCCCCTGGAATGGGGTGGGAATGGAGATTTTGCAGTATGCTTCCCTTGCCACGCCCATCAAGTCATGCCCACCAAGCCACACCATGCCCACCAAGCCACGCCCACAGAACCGGTAGTAAAACAATTTGGATTTCACCACTGCCTTGTACAGTGGCATAGCTCTTGTATGTTGACACCTGGAGTGGATCAGGGAGTTGAACAACAGCTGCAGGTTCCAGAGTAGCATAACCGCATAACCACCAGTCTACTCTGGTCCATCTCGGTCACTGCACTGCATTGTGGATTGCCAATAGTGTGCTGACATCAGCAAATTGACTCCACACCTACCACCAATCTTCCAAATAGCCTCCTTGGCATGTTCAGTCAAGGTAAGAGGCTCTTCCTGGTTATTTTTCATCTTCAAGTCACCAAAAAGCTTAAGGAGCACTTTTAGCTGGGTTGGTTAAAATTCTCTGCAATGTACTCCCTTTTGGCCCAGGCTAGACTATTTCCACAACCTTGAGTTTGGTAAGCCTCGTAATTAAATAAGCAGAAAAATAACATGCTTCTCCCATAAGAATTTACCAAATGTTTTGTCTTGTTTAAGAGAGAAGAATCTCAAAAGCAGATGCTTGTTCATTGTACTGAATGAGAACTGGTAAATATATTTCATTCCCCTGCCCCCCACATAGCATCAATTCACAGTTTTCAAAAGGAATGAGGCCAAAACATAGAAAAACATCTGAGCTTTATTCTGGACTATAAAAAAACACATTTGTTGAATATCACCTTGATCTAATTCCTTAGTTTGAATTACCATGAATTTATCTACATCTTTGGATCATTGGGTGAAGTGGTCTTTTGAAAGTATATCTCAACAAAGATTCATCAAAGGATAAATATAACCAGATCTTAGATAAGTGTAGCAAAATATCTTTCTCAGAGAGTTTCAGAAACCAACCAGCCAGAGAATCTCAGGCTGCAATCCTCCAGATGACAGATCACCAACATGGAACCATTTTGATATGGCCATCTCTGATGCCATCTGCCCTAGTCAGCATGGCCTCTGATTAGCCAATACTATTAGAGAGTCAGTTTGGTCTAGTGGTTAAGGCACCGGGTTAGAAAGCAGGAGATGGTGAGTTCAAGTCCTGCCTTAGCCATTAAAACCAGCTTGGGTGACTTTGGGTCAGTTACTCTCTTTCAGTCCAACCCACCTCAGAGAGTTGTTGTGGGGAAAATATAGGAGGAGGAAGGAATGTTGGATGTGTTTGCTCCCTCAAGTTATTTGTAAAATAATAAAGGCTGGACACAAATTAAATAATATATAAATAAGGAAGATCATAGGTTGCCCATCCCTTCGGGAAATACAATAAGCTCCGTTGAACTCAGTGGCCTCACACTGAGCCATAATGAGGCCTGTTTGATTTTGCCTTGAGGGAGAGGTGCTTAGCTTTTTCTGGGGTGAGGGATGTATTTGGTCTTTGAATGATATGCTCTAGGATGACCTCCAAGAAGACACAAATGGGGCTAAGAAAGCTTAAAGTGCTTTCTTTTACACTTAATTAGAATGACATATTATGAACACGATTACCCTTTAATCACATGCATATTCAATAAAGGAGAATATTTGTAGCTCAGGGTTGAAATGAGGAGTCCTTGGTGTTCTCTGAGTTTACTTATTTTCTTGCAGATGTTTCATTACCCAAACTAGGTAACATCATCAGCGCTAGTAAGGAGTGCTGTTTACCCTCAGTTTATATTCTGGTGTCTTTCCTCTCAGCGTGAGTGGGGGGCAGGGCGGTCTTAGGGATTCTTTGTTTGGGCTGTTTACTAACTGCTCTTTGGCAGTTCCTTGATTGTGGTATTACTTACTTGATTGTTGGTCTGAAGTTGATCTTCGAGTTAATCTATGCTGTTCTGAGTGCTGGTTACAGCTGGAGAGGCGCTGGAGTCTTTTTATTCTCTTTTGGGCTAGTTGATTGTCTCTTTTTCATAGTCTGTACATGTTGTTAATGTCTATGTGTCTATTGATGGCTGATTTCTCAGAGTGCCAGGCTTCTAGAAATTCCCTGGCACTTTTGGACTTGGCTTAGTCTGGGATCACCCTCACCCACACAGATAGGCAAGACACCAGAATATAAACTGACGGAAAACAGCATTCCTTATGCTGTTTGCTTTTTTTTTTTTATTTACATTTATATCCCGCCCTTCTCCGAAGACTCAGGGCGGCTTACAGTGTGTAAGGCAATAGTCTCATTCTATTTGTATATTTACAAAGTCAACTTATTGCCCCCCCAACAATCTGGGTCCTCATTTTACCTACCTTATAAAGGAT
This sequence comes from Ahaetulla prasina, assembly GCF_028640845.1. Classification (NCBI taxonomy): domain Eukaryota; kingdom Metazoa; phylum Chordata; class Lepidosauria; order Squamata; family Colubridae; genus Ahaetulla; species Ahaetulla prasina. The sequence goes on from NC_080540.1 coordinate 139,095,508, forward strand.
GGAAGGCTGAGTCAACCTTGGGCCGGGCTTGAACCTGCAGTAATTGCAGGCTACTGTGTTCTAATAACAGGCTCCTTACAGCCTGAGCTATCCACGGCCCTAAACACTGATGACGTTACCTAGTTAGGGTAATGAAACATCTGCAAGAAAACAAGCAAGCTCAGAGAGCACCAAGGACCCCTCACATACATATTCATGTTACTTTTTACACCCTGTTAAAACAAAAATTGGTGATATCTGGGGATAGCATGTAGCCTTTTCCACAGTCCTCTTACTGTACAAAGTATGTTGTAGTCTTGTCTTCAGTAACAAAAGCACAAATGATAATTGGCAAGCAGATCCCCATTGGAGATGAAGAGATGCAGCTTCTCCTTGGAGGGTGTAATTTTCGCTACCAGGGCAACCTGACCAACTGGGTCCAGTGCAGATGTACAAATGCCCAAAGGCTGCAGACCTGAATCTGCCATCACCGGGATAAGGACTGCAGCAGCATGCTTAGAAAGATAGATTGGTAGTGAACAATGATAATTATGGCTGCGTACCCAGGGAGATGTTTATAACTCACTAAAATCTACCTTTTCTGTTGCTGTTGTTGCAAGCCTATTAAATAAAGCTGTTTAACATAGAACAAGGAATTACAGCTCCTTGGAGGCCTTTCCATTCTGTAGCTCATATGGCAGAAAGCCTGTGGATCTTGATGCCTGTGTTTTCTTTCCTGGGCGGGAGATGTGATGAGAAATCTCTTTAGCTAGTCAATGCCAACTCTTCAGAGCCTCAGCTTAACTTCTGTTAAAGCGCACGTGGGTATCTCATACATTTATGTGTTTATTTACATTCTTTAAGGGAAAAAATGTAAAGGTTTTCCCTGATCAGTTGTGTCCGACTCTAGGCTGCTATGGTCATCTCTGTTTCCTAGCTGAAGGAGCCGGTGTTGTCCGAAGACACTTCAATGGTCATGTGGCCAGCATATCTGCATGCCGAAGTGCACAGAATGCTATTACCTTCCCACTGAAGTGGTACCTATTTATCTACTTGCATTTGCATGCTCTTGAACTGTTGGCAGGAGTTGGGGCAAGAATGGGAACTCGTCCCATCACACAGTACTTGAGCCTCAAATGCTAATCTTCTGATCCACAAGCCCAGCATCTTAATCACTAGGCCACCATGCCCCATTTACATTCTTACTTTAGGCTACCCCAATCAAGAGCTCAGTCTTGGGCTATTGATATGCATGCTTTCAGCAAAGCATTAAGTGACTACTATTCATGGAACTGAGGACAACAGCGTTGTTATCTGCTTAACAAAGAAAGAGCCTAGTCTAGTTTAGAAGATGTTCGATCATTATCTATATGTCAGAGGTTTTCCAGTCCTGAGTGTTTTTATTGGTGTCCCTGACACCTTATTTCCATAATTTGCACTTCCGCAGTTGCTAAAACCTCCTTCACAATCAATCTTCTTCCTGTCCGGGAATATGATGTCTCCTATTTCATAGGCCAAGTTAAGGTTTCCTTGGCCCTCTTTCTCCTCAGTTCCTTCTTTCTTCAAGTTTCGTGTCTCTTTCCAAGCCTCTGTTGTAAGATTGGCACATCCCTACAGTAAATTATATCCTATTTTTTTTGCCCCAATGTCCTCCATCTGTCTAGGAAGATAAATGTTCAGGATTAGAGGATCATCATGAGATACCACTGACATGCACAGCTTTCAGGAATCATAAGGACACACTTGAGGAAAGAGAAGCCCATGTTTTACCCTCCTGATTTGAGAGACAGGAAATGGAAAAGTATTGTGCTTTTAACGCTTGCCTAATTGCACGTGGACAAAACCTGTCCCTTAGCCTTTGCTGATCAAACATGAGTCAGCAAAGGATACCTTGAAACTTAACCAACCAACCTATATTTTCCTTTCACCTCAGGGTGTCACCAATATTTTCTATACTTCAGGGTGTCACCAATCAACACTTTCTCTCCTACCTCAGAGTGTCACCAATTAGTGCTTTTGCCTTGTCTCTTTTGTAAGCTTGCCAAAATATAAATGAGTGTTTTGCTTTGATCAGGGTTCCTCTTTTGAGAGAGATAACCCCTTTGCTGCTGCGCAACAATAAAGGAGATATTTATTTATGTGTAAAGGGGATTTCTCCCGTGTGGTGACTTATTTGGTCAGCTGTCTCTGGGTCAATCAATTGCTGTGTGAAAGAGTGCGGGGGGGGGGGCGCGGGGGAGGTTGGCCAGCATGCAAATTATGTAGAGGTGTTGCAAGCCAGAAGGGCCAGAAGGATTGACACTGGCTTTCAAGAATTTTTGGTTGTTTGGATGCTTTACCGAATGAGCTAAAAAGTGAGCACCTGAAACCTTAAATAATAGAGGCCTTTGATTCACGCAGCAAAGTTTAGTTTAAATAGCAGAAACTTTGATCTCATTTCAAAACACGATGACCTTGTAGCTCTCAGGGACTTTTGATTTCATGTAACAAATGTTACTTTAATGGCAGAACCGTCTGATTTCATTAAAGAAACCTCTGATTTCATTAAGGAAATATTTTTTTATTTTGAAAGATTGCTTCAGGCCAACATTCTGGGAAAGGAACCCAAAGAACCTAATTGATTTAATAAGCCATTGGGAGTTTCAAAGCGCTACAAGGGCACAAATAAACACTTTCTCTCCATGTAAACAGCTTCATCACCTCCGCAGAAAGCTGAAATATGGTAATCTTTCTACTCCTGTCATTAGATTGCTGAATACCATCACGCAGCAAAGTTCACCTTTATGCTCTTCTTCAACTCTTGGGTACTTTAGAGTTCTTTTACTAAACCATTTGGTCCATCTAAACACTTTTCTGAAAACAGTTCCTATGAAAATAGGTTGAGTTTTCATGTCTTCTTTCTTCACACATGCACCCTACTCCAATTCTGGAATTTTTTCTTCAATTTTAAAAAACAAACAAACAAACGCTATTCACACAATTCTGGTGGAAATTATGAATTCCTCCTGCCTACGTTTTTATGACTCAATGTAACTTTCCTGGAGCTCCTTTTAAATAGAAGGAGATCTAAAACAAATAAACCACATGAATTAATGCCTCAACTGGGATTACTTCAAGCACAGCATTTGCAACGTGCCCATTACAGCAACAGCAACAACCATGGCACTCAAAGATCCCATCTATGAATGGTCCAGATAGATCTTTTTGGCCTGGTTATAAAGACTAGCAAGCTTGGCAGGCTCTAGGGTAGATTTCTTGCCTTTGTGCAGATGGTCCGTTGGGAGTTCAGTGCAGATCCAATGAGCGGCCGTCCTGTGCGCCACATTCTCAATGTGCCTCTTCTGCAGCTGGGCTGCTCTGCGTATCGCTCCTGCTGATCATAAAAATCACAATTGATATTTCCATTAGTTATAATCTACAAAGCGATTACCTTTAATTTCTCTTTTATTGTATTTTAATGGCTTAAAATTTCTTCTTGATGAAGCTGAGCAGACAGAGATGGTTCAGGGGGAGGACTGGATGGCAACTGTTCTTCTGTCTTTATACCCGCAGCTTGTTACAATCCCCTCTTTTGCATTTAATCTGATGCCAGCAGCTGCAGAGCCCTTGCCCTGACACCAGGCAAACGGAGATAAAGGGAGGAGAACAGAAGTCACCCTGGTATTACCTCTCCCGGCAACCAGTGCTCCATGCCTCACTTCACCGCACATTTTTCTTGGCTAGCACCACATTTACATTACTGTATCGCTAATGGGTGGGGGGTTTTGTACAAAGCAGTTGTAAATCGGAGCCTGGAAAAGTTCAAGGGGAAAAAAAGGATGTTTTTAAAGGTGACCTGTCAAAATTACTTCTCCCTTGTTAGTGGAATCCTGGGATTGGGTTTTGAGGAAAAGACAAGTCATTTGAGGCTGAAAGAGAAATCTGAGTTAAGTTCCAGCATTTAACAGTGATCTTCTTTTGTGCATGTATATGTGAATACACAGAAATGTATCTCTATCTGGCCAAGGATTTTAGAGTTAGGACAGTGTCTGGATCATATGGTGTCAGCTGAGCCAGTGTTACCATATGCCGAATGCTAAACTCCAACTTGGGGGAAAGCTCTGGAATTTCCATAAAAAAGGGTTTCAGTGTAAGTATGTCCTGTTATTTTGCACAAAAAAAGGAACATAACACACACAAGGTCACAGCTTTGCCTGCAGTTTGCATATGGCAGTTAATTTGTAGAGATGCAAATTTAAACGCAAATAGTGTGACATAAAGAAGAATACAATGAAACTCATTATAGTGGGGACCACTGTGACCAGGGGAGTTAGCTCAGTCTGCTGTCCAGAAGATAATTGTATCCCTTTCAGTGGATTTGGACCGGACAATCCATCATTTAGAAGATAGCTTCAGCCAGACAATTCTCCTCTGAAAAGGTGAATGCAGTTCTACTCCAAGACAAACCCAAACTTCAGGCCCAGCACGCTGAAAATCTCCCCATAAATTAGGTTTACCCAGTCTTAACCCTCACTTTTTATTGATCTAAAGCAGCAGTCACCCACTGGTGGTTCGTGGACCACTGGTGGTCCGCGAGAATATTTTGGTGGTCCACAGAAAAATCTTTGCATTTTTTTAATATTGCACTAAATCAGGGATCCTCAAACTATGCCCCCTGGGCCAGATATGGCCCACTGAAGCAATTAATCATGCTCGTTGATGGGATGAGGTCCTTCAGGCGCTTAGCTTGGCCACCTGTTTGGTAGCTCCAGCCCTTCCCTCTCCTCCCTGGGAGTCTAGATGCTTCAGAGAGTGGCGCATGAAACTTCGGCCGGGCTCCTTGAGAGATGGAGTTTGCAGGGGGCTGATCTAGCGCCAGGCTGGCTACAAGACATTCATTCTCGGCCGTATTTGAGATTCTTAGCTGCAGTGGAGAGCAAAGTTAGCGTTGACCCCAGGCACTTCTCTCCACTAACAGCCTGCCAAGCTAAGTGCCTGTAGGACCCTATCCCGTCACTAATTCATATTAGTGATCCGTGGGATTTAAAATTACGAATTAGTGGGCCCTGAGGTCCTAAAGGTTGGTGACCCCTGATCTAAAGGGCACCTAAATATGAGCAAGCTTCACAGTTTTGTTAGAGAGTTTACAGCTGACATGGATGTGCAGAATATCTGGAAGAATCATAAATTCTAACAGCCTCACCTTGGATTTCATTCTTAAAGGTTTGGACCGAGGTTAAGAATTAAACCTGTTGTTGTGTCTGCGCCCCCCGAGCCGGGCCTGCTGCCAGAAAGTGACTTGGACAGTGAGGGGGAAGGGTCGTCAGGACTTACCTCGGGAGCACCTGCTTGCCTGGCTCAGCTCCAGGAGCCAGAAACAGGCCAGGTGGAAGAGATAACGAGGCCTCCATCCCCTGACTCTTCCCCCCCCAGGCCACACCTGCAGACCCAGCTGACGGCAATCAGGCTTGGTTGGACCCTAGGTTTCATAGGCAGGAGAGGAGGGAACAACAGAAGCAAGGGTAGGACAGGCCTAGGAAGTGCTGAGTCATGGAGCCACACCCCACAGGATATAAAAGGCAGCCAGAGCTGCTGTGTCTCTTTGCAACAGGCAAATCCACTGATTAAGAGCTGAAGTTTGTTTCTAGGTGACTCACCAGCGTCGTGGAAGATAACGGAGGCTCTTGGCAGATGCTGGCTATTCTACTGCCAGAGCTGATAGTGATGGCTAATTAAGCCATCGTTCGGACGGAGGCGAGGGAGGACAGAACACCTGTTTTCTCCTACTTGCTTCATCAGCGTGGGATTGCTAATGCCAATTTATTACAAAGCTTCCCATCCCTGCCCATTTTAGGACAATGGTTGTAATTTAGAAAGGGCTGATCCCAGCACCATCCATTTGCAAAATTGCTCTTGGCTGCTAGGCATATCATACTTACAGCGAGTCCTGTGGTAGAACTCTGGACAATAGGTTGACCATTCATATACTGTATACTTCCCCAGGTAAAGTTTTACTGAATTCTATAGTATTTACTCATGTAGGGAGGCAAATATACACGTCCCAGGATAATGCTAAAGATCCAATCTGGGTTGGTTGCTGAGATTGGAGGTTTTGTTTTCCAAGCTTTCAGATTTGTGCTAGAGCCCATCTTCAGGGAACTTCTCTCTAGCAGATTGTGTGCTTTGGGTTATTCTATGTGGGGTATTTATATGATGCCTATTGCATGTGACTTTTTAGAACAGGGGTCTCCAACCTTGGTCCCTTTAAGACTTGTGGATTTCAACTCCCAGAGTTCCTCAGCCAGCTTTGCTGGCTGAGGGACTCTGGGAGTTGAAGTCCACAAGTCTTAAAGGGACCAAGGCTGGAGACCCCCGTTTTAGAAATTGATTTGGGTGTTGAGGGCTGGCTATTAAGTTGTTGGCTGTCATTTGCTTGTGCTGCCAAGCCCTCGCCTCCTAAATACTCAATAAAAGTAGCACTCCTGTTTGACTGTTGGGGGACCTGTTTCCCAGGCTTTAACCACTTCCCTGGCTGTTTTTGCACCTGCTCATCCAACAATCTTTGTAGATGCATTTTATTTATTTATTTATTTATTATTTAGACTTTTATACCGCCCTTCTCCCGAAGGACTCAGGGCGGTGTACAGCCAAATTAAAAATATACAATCTACAATATTAAAACAACAAATTAAAATAACATATTATATAACGGCCGAAAAATTTAAAAGTTTAAATGTAAAACCGTCCAATTGACCCCAATAAAACACAGTACCCCAATTTAAAATTATTAAAATTCAGATTTCAGAATTTAAAAATTAAAAGTTAAAAATTAAGCCAGTCCCGCTTGGATGAACAAATACGTTTTCAATTCACAGCGAATGGTCTGAAGGTCAGGTAGTTGACGCAAACCAGGGGGAAGTTCGTTCCAGAGGGTAGGTGCTCCTACAGAGAAGGCCCTTCCCCTGGGGGCCGCCAGCCGACATTGCTTGGCGGACGGCACCCTGAGAAGACCCTCTCTGTGTGAGCGTACGGGTCGGTGGGAGGCATAGGGTAACAACAGGCGGTCCCGTAAGTACCCGGGCCCTAAGCCATGGAGCGCTTTAAAGGTGGTAACCAACATCTTGAAGCGCACCCGAAAGACCGCAGGTAGCCAGTGCAAACTGCGCAGGAGTGGTGTTACCCGGGAGCAGCGTGTGGCTCCCTCGATCACCCGTGCAGCTGCATTCTGGACTAACTGAAGCCTCCGAGTGCACTTCAGGGATAGCCCCATGTAGAGAGCATTACAATAATCCAGACGGGAAGTGACTAAAGCGTGAGTGACCGTGCATAAGGCATCCCGGTCAAGAAAGGGGCGCAACTGGCGAACCAGGCGAACCTGGTAAAAAGCTCTCCTGGAGACGGCCGCCAAATGATCTTCAAACTCGTGGCTCCCATATAACACCGATCCTGCGCAGGCTGCACTGGCTACCTGTGGTTTTCCGAGTGCACTTCAAGGTGTTGGTTACCACCTTTAAAGCGCTCCATGGCATAGGACCGGGATATCTTCGGGACCGCCTTCTGTTACCACATGCCTCCCACCGACCGGTACGCTCTCATAGAGAGGGCCTCCTCAGGGTGCCGTCAGCCAGACAGTGCAGGCTGGCGACCCCCAGGGGGAGAGCCTTCTCTGTGGGGGCACCTACCCTCTGGAATGAGCTTCCCCCAGGACTTCGACAACTTCCAGACCTCCGGACCTTTCGCATGAGCTTAAAACATATCTATTCTTTCGAGCAGGACTGGCTTAATAGGGTTTTAAATATGGATTTTATTGGGGTTTATTTTATATTTTGTATTGTATTTTAAATTTAGGCTATTGGAATAAGTTTTTTAAATATTGTTTTTACTGAAATGTATCGTTTTTATTTTATCTGCCTGTTCACCGCCCTGAGTCCTCCGGGAGAAGGGCGGTATACAAATTAAATTATTATTATTATTATTATTATTATTATTATTATTATTATTATTATTATTATTATTATTATTAATTATTATTATTATTATTATTATTATTATTCAAACGACAGCCGTCCATCCAGGAGAACGCCCAAGTTGCGCACCCTTTCTGATGGGGCCAGTGACTCGCCCCCAACAGTCAGCTGCGGTTGCAGCTGACTGTACCGGCGTGCCGGCATCCACAGCCACTCCGTCTTGGATGGATTGAGCCTGAGTATGTTTCTCCCCATCCAGACCCATACGGCTTCCAGGCACCGGGACAGCACTTCAACAGCTTCATTGGGGTGGCCCGGGGTGGAAAAGTACAGCTGAGTGTCATCAGCGTACAGCTGGTAATTCACCCCAAAGCCACTGATGACCTCGCCCAACGGCTTCATATAGATGTTGAACAGGAGAGGCGAGAGAATCGACCCCTGAGGCACCCCACAAGTGAGGGGCCTCGAGGACGACCTCTGCCCTCCTGTCAACACCGTCTGCGACCGGTCAGAGAGATAGGAGGAGAACCACCGATAAACGGTGCCTCCCACTCACAAACTCTCCAACCGGTGCAGCAGGATACCATGGTCGATGGTATCGAAAGCCGCTGAGAGATCTAACAGGACCAGGGCAGAGGAAAAACCCCTATCCCTGGCCCTCCAGAGGTCATCCACCAACGTGACCAAAGCTGTCTCAGTGCTATATCCGGACTGGAAGCCGGACTGGAACGGGTCCAGATAGACAGCTTCATCCAGGTACCGGGGAAGCTGCCATGCCACCACACTCTCTACAACCTTCGCCAGAAAGCGAAGATTGGAGGCTGGATGATAATTACCCAAAACAGCTGGGTCCAGGGAAGGCTTCTTGAGGAGGGGTCTCACCACTGCCTCTTTCAATTTACTCAGTCACACATAGAAATACATATAAATTAATTAGGCAGACTATGAAAGAATGAGAGTTCTATCCAATTTGAACAATTCTTTGGTGGATCAGATAAAGCCCATGTTATTTCCTGCAACACAGAACTGGTAACCAGATGTTTGCAGCTGATGTTTGACGGTTGAAATTACCCTTCATTCATTGTTGGATTTCCTTCCATCAGGATGTGCAAGTGTATTAACGGAAGTGCTCTGCCTTCAACAGTAACCAACCCAATGAATGTTTTAAATTAGAATACATTGTTTACGGCTATGAATGGTTTCACAGCAAGCGATTCCAATCTGGATACTGCAAAACTTCATCTATTCGAACGAGGTAGGAAAACATTCGATAGATACGGTTAATGCTGACAGTACCTTTGAATAATAGGCATTTCTCCCCAGATATCTGCTTTTTTGCTTGCAGCATTTTTTCTCACTCTACAGTTTGATTACACATATATTTAAAGGCAATGTCTGGTTTGCAAATTCCAAGTGAATTCTAAAAAAGAAATATGTTTTCTCTAATAAAAAAAGGTTAGCTGGTCCCCTTTCCCCCTACTCCTTTGTCTCTTATAATGCGTAGGGCCAGGTTTGCTGTCCTTCACACATGAGAACTAACCTTATCGTTGCTTGCTTATGTGCCATCTAGTCATTTTCAGTTCCTAAAAACCACATAGATTTGCTTTGTGAAGAGCTGTGTCTAATCTGTTCTTCCAGGTCTTCCAACAATACATTCTTTGCCACTGTAACCAGTAGTGGGTTCTACTTACCTTTGCTACCGGTTTGGAACTGTGAGTGCACATGTGCATGTGCTTGCTTTGCTCGTGCATAGTGCTTCTGCACATGCGCAGGGCGTCCGTGATGATGTCCAGGCAGGTGGGCAAAGCCTTCCCCCATCCACCACTACCGGTTCACCCAAACCCAGGCGAACCGGTAGAAATCCACCACTGACTGTAACTAAATCCATTCTCCCTGCTGCTGGTTGACCTCTTCTTCTCTTTCTTTCCATCCTTCCCAGCATTAGAGCTTTCTCTGGAGAACTGAGTCTTCACATGTGTCCAAAGTCAGATAATTTGAGCATGGTCATTTCTGCCTTTAGGTGAGCACTCTGAGTTGACTTGTTTGATGATCCACTGGCTTAGTGTTTTGGTTGTGCATAGTATTAGAAATCTTTTCCGACACCAAAGTTCAACAGTTTTCCAATCCTCCTCCTTCAAACCACGTGGATGTTGCCATATCAGGTCATCCCAATCCATTCTGAATATTCCTAAATCAGTAGCGGGTAACTTTTGGTCCTCCAGATGTTGCTTAATTACCCCTGCTAGCATTCCCAACCAGTGTCACCCTATGGTTCCCAATGTTTTATATCAATTTGTTCTTTGATTCAAAGAGACTTATTGTCTATCTGGTATCATGTATTTGTGTGAATGTAAGAGTGTATAGATACAAAAGTATGGCTAAATAAGAAACATTCAAGGCAGATCTTAGAGGCAGAAGGGTTTATTCTATTTTTTTTAAAAAAAGTTTTTATTCAACGTTTACATCTTTAAATCATAATTACATTTTTACAGCTTTCCAATACCCGCATTTTTAGTAATATCCACTATCTTTCAGCCGATTATATACATTATATACATATGCATTTTGTTTGTTATATACTTATTTATATAATCAATATATACATACCTACTACGCATTAAATATAACATTTCATTATAATATCTTCTCTTTTACTATACACTATCCATTAATTTTCGATTCCTTTTGCAGCCAATCATACCATCTGTTCCATATATCATAATAAATTGTTTCCTCTCTGTCCTTAAGTTCCATCGTTAATTTATCTGCTTCTGCACACTCCAGCACCTTTTTTATAATCATCTTTTGTTTGTTGGAGTATATTGTTGCTTCCAGTGTTGGGCAAATGAAATTCTAGCGGCTGTAATTATGTGGAGTATGAGGTATTGAATTTCTTTAGTCATTTTTTGTTTTATAATCCCTAACAAAAATAATTTTGGTTTCATATCTATTTTTTCCTCAGTCATTTCCTCCAACCATTTTTTAATTTTAAGCCAATAATCTCTTGCTTTGGGACATGTTCACCAAATGTGGTATTATGTTCCTGGTGCATGGTTGCATTTCCAACAGCGCGGTGAATTGTTTGCAGACATCTTAGCCAATCTCAGAAAGATTTATTCTAGAAGTTTTCAGTTTACACAGTCAGTGGAAGAATGCCAGAATGGAGATCTTCAAGAAGGCTCACAAGGAATTTCTCTTTTAAAAAATGGCTGCCATGTGAACTACACATGGAGGCACATGTGCATGTACATTTGAGTGAATGCGCAGAGTTGAACAATAAAAATTGTAAATCTGCATTTGCTCAATCTCTGAATCAGTAATGACAAGTAGCACTGGAGTTGATGCAGAGACCTTCTTTGTAACCATCTGTGAGAGGCTAGTTATGTGGGATCCTGGGAACTATTGTTCAGCTGCAACTTTCCCACTCTTCTCTTAAGCCAATGTTTCTTAAAGTTTGGTCCTAGGACCCTGGGGCTTCCCCAAGTCCCTCTCAGGGGTCTGCAAAATCAAAATGGTTTGCCAGCCAACATTGAAAAATAATACAATATTAAATCCCATCAAACAATTATGAGATGCGGCAGTGGCAGCAAATGCATCAATTTTAATTTTTAACGTGGTAAATATTGATAAATGTAATCCATACAAACAAAAAATCATTTGCAGTCCTCCATAATTTTTAAAAGTGAGAAAAGTTCCTGAAGAGAAAATAAAGTTTAAGAAACACCGTCTTACATGTTTATCCTAAATCGGGAGGCCACTATTTTTGTGTGTTATCTTAGGAAAAACTAAAAATCGTGTTTAATCTTGTTTTTGTAATTCCTTGTCTCCTTTGACCTTTGAAGGATTCTTATATTTAGGTGTTCACAAAATTCTTAAGAATCTAAAAACATATTTCATTGGAAATCTCCCTAATCTAAAACTGATGCTGGTTTTTAGTACTGGATAAATTCCTGCCTTTCACTGGTCACAAAGCTGGGATTCAAGGGCCTAAGAAGCAGAAGTGGGTTTCAGCAGGTTCTGACCAGTTCTGGAGAACCAGTAGCGGAAATTTTGAATAGTTCAAAACGGAAATTTTGAATAGTTCAGAGAACCGTTAGTAAAAATTCTGACCGCCTCCCAATTCCCAGCTGATTGGGAGGAAATGGGGATTTTAGAGTATCCTTCCCCTGGAGTGGGGTGGGAATGGAGCAAGCCATGCCACACCCACCAAGCCACACCCACAGAACCGGTAGTAAAAAAATTTGAAACCCACCACTGCTAGGAAGCTTAGGTATTAAAATCAGATCCTTTATTGTATCTAAAACATTTCCCAGAGATGAAATTTAGAAAGCTATATCTGAGACTTAGAACCCAAGAAGCCACTAGGTGTCAGTGTGTGTCAATAGATACGAAAGAACCACAGATTCATCCCGTATGAGCGTACCAGTACACTGATATCTGGTGTTAATGTATCTGGGAGAATCCATTGGTCTCCTCTAATTGTGAAAAAAGATTGAAATTACCTTTCTTCTTTATGGGTGATAAAACATCATACTAATCTTCAACAGTTTCTTAATTAGAGACATTGATCACCAAAGCAGTGAGTCAGTGACTGGGATTGCATATTGTTTTAAGTCACATTTGCTTAACTATGGTTTATTAACTAGGTCACAACTGTTTACAGCTGTGTAACCAACTAAGCTATGAACTGTGTTTTATAAAGTATGACGGCAAACTTTAAGCAGCATGTTTTGCTACAACCAACAAATGACAGCGCATAGGAATCAGTGGTGGGTTTCCAATATTCTTACCACTGGTTCGCCATGCGCATGTTTGCTTCATGCACACTTTCTGTGTATGTGCCCGGCCTTCTGCACATGCGCTTTGCTCATGTGTGCCTTCCGTGCATGTTTCCGGCCTCGAAAACATGCCTAAATAGGATGGCATAGAGCAGGGGCGGGAGCAGGGTGGGGGCAGAGTGGGAGCGGGGTGGGAGCTGGGTGGGAGCGGGGTGGGAGCGGGGTGGGAGCGGGGTGGGCCCACCCACAATCTCCGCTACCGGTTCGCCTGAACTGGTACGAACCGGCTGAATACCACTTCTGATGGGAATGCTGGACTGAACCATATGAAACTCACGTGAAAGTCCTATGTGGAATTCTTGTTGTAGGAACCACATCAGACAGTATGTAGCACATTAATCATTCCCTAAAATACAAACTCACTTTTCATTTTGCAGAGCTGTGTGATGTTGAGATTAGTTGATCACTCCCTGGCATGCACTTAACACGTTCTAGGCCAAACTCAATTTCATTGTGGGCCGCATCAGGGTTGTGTTTGACCTTGGGGTATGTGTGTGTGTGGATGGTGTGTGTGTTGCCAGCTCAATGTCACTCATGTCGGGGGTGCCTGTGGTGACCCAAGTGCTCTGTTAGGTGAAAACGGGCTCCAAGTTTTCGGAGCTCGGGAGGACTGCTGTTTCCAGGATGGCCCCACGGGTCAGATCTAAGCACCCCATGGGCCGATCCGGCCCGCAGGCCTTGAGTTTGACACCCATGGCCTAGGCCATTGGAACAGGCACGACTCTCTCATCTTAAATAGGGTAACTGTTTTAGCACAAGTCCCAAAAATGTGGTGAATAACTCACTGTCTCACAGCCAGTTATGTCTTGGTGTGTTGTATTGTGTTATGAAACAATTGTGCTGTTGTGCGGCTCCGTGGAGACAGAAATGGGAGAGAGGAGCAAGAGCTTTAAGGACAATCTCCTGATGTATTATACATTCAGGGCATGAAAGCATGACTCTGTCAGAGAACATGGCCAACTCTGTGATGGGATCACTGAACATGAGCAGATTATTTACAAACACATAACTCTCTCACAAAATTTGGACTGGGAAATGAAAGTCTTTGGTTTCTAGTCACACTTTTGGTTGGAATTAATTGCTCCTCTGTTCCCCTGGATTTGCAATCTCTCTCTTAAGCCTTAAAACAATACTTTTCTGGTAAGTTTGACCAAACAAGCCATCCGTGTTGACTTCATTATGTTTGACAGAGTAAAGAACCTTTTCCAGCTTCTTTCTCTGGAAGGCCTTGAAGGCCATTTTTCAATTTTTATAGGAACCAAATTAAAGTGGACAATGCTGCTGAAAAGACACTTACCAAAAGAAGCACAATCTTTCCCCAGAGTTGTGCTTCGAAGTAAAGAAAGAGCATCAGTTGAGAAGCTGCTCCTCAGTAAACCTACTCAGATAAATATAAGGGGATTTCGATGTGAAAGTATGTATGGTACTATTTTAAAAGCTGGCCATGGTTCCCATGATATGAAGAGAGAGTAGGAGAACTGAGCCAATCAGCTGCTGTGAAACTAGATTCCTTCCTTCCTTCCTTCCTTCCTTCCTTCCTTCCTTCCTTCCTCCCTCCCTCCCTCCCTCCCTCCCTCCCTCCCTCCCTCCCTCCCTCCGCAGCTTGACAGCAGTCCCTGTATCCTGTTCAGAATGGGGGGTGGGGAAATAGTAAAAAATAGCACAGGTTTTTCTCCTCATTTTTGGGTGAAATAAGGATTCATTGTTGATGCAGAATCTGGATCAGGGCAGCAATTTTCACTCCTTATTTTTGACCTCTCAAGTTGGCATAAGCGACAAATATTAAAGTAGTGTGGAGAACAAGCGGATGTATTTGCCCTACATTTGCAGTTCCCTTTACAATAAACTCCCCTTACAAATAACACAACTGTTTCTTTCAACCCTCATCCTATTTTCCTCTAGACCATACAAAACCATCAATTGAACACACTTGTTTTCTATACAAGCCTTGTTTAAATTGCTACTTTTAGCACTGTGCCATCCTATATATGCCTATGGAGTCCAACTTAAATCAGTGAGGATTATTCCTAGATAAGAGAGTATTAGAATGCATCCTTCCCCCACCCCAAAAAAGAATTAAATTCACACAAACACTATCAAAGAGCACTGATTACATTTTTCATTTGCAACCATTTCTGAAAAGCACCACAAATTACTTCACCACGAATTAGTCCTCGATGTACCACCGCAACTAAGCTCAAAATTTCAGTTGCTGAACACGACAATTCTTAAGGGAGTTTTGCACCATTTTATGATCTTTCTTGCCATGGTTGATAAGTGAATCGTTGCAGCTGCTAAGTTGGCAACATGGTTGTTACATGTGACACTGCAACTCTCAGAAATACATGCTAGTCGCCAAGTGTCCAAATTTTGATCCCACAGGGATGTTGCAATGGTTGTTAAATGTGAAAAATGTCATAAGTCATTTTTTTTCCTGTGATGTTATAACATCAAACGATCACTAAATGAGTGGTGGTAAGTTGAGGACTACCTTTAATATATCCACCAAATATCAATGGGAAAACTCTACTGGTGACTATGTCACACGCTGCATCCATCAAAACTTTATCAAAAGTAGCCGAAGGCATTCACAAATCACGCTGCTCTCTTCTGTTTGAGCAAGCAAAAAACTTCGTAGCTTTGGGAAAACCCAGCTCTAAATTTTAGGTAGCCAGCAAATTGGCTATGGTTGTTCAGGTGCCATCATTGGAGGAAAACAAAACACGTCTCCAATGTCAGGTGGAAGACAAAACCTCCATGGATAAAATGAGCATGTCCATAAGACACCCCCACACCTCCCCTAAAGGAGCAGAATTTGGGAGGAACAGGATAAAAGTCTTCAAAGTCATTTCATTGATTTTGAAGATCAGAAATTTTCACTGAAGGGTTTTGCTCTGGGGATCATTCAGGGGATGTCAGGTTATTAGGGTTTTCTTCTCCCAACCTTACCTCACATCTGGGCATGTCTGGCACCGGCTCCCGCATGGAACTCCTGCTAGCTTTTCCCACCAAAATGATACCTATTTATCTACTTGCATGTTTACTTGCTTTCAAACTATTAGGTGGGCAGGAGCTGGGGGCAAATGACAGGAGCTCACTCTGCCATGGGCTCAAACTATTTGAGTACTGACAAATCCAGTGTCTTTAAGACACTGAGCCACTGCAGCCCCTAAACAATGGTACACCCTCTCCATAGTGGTGTCAAAACAAAAACTCCAGGGAGTCCAGGTGTTCAGGGAGTCAACCAGGAAATGAATTCAAGAGAGATTTTTCCCCTTTTCTTTTGCATTTTATATCCACATACTTACAGTAGAAACTGAAAGCCAAACCAACTACCATCTATTCTATCCAGTGGTGGGATTTAAATAATTTAACAACCGGTTCTCTGTCCTAATGATTTCTTCCAACAACCAGTTCATCATACTGCTCAGAAAGTTAACAATCGGTTCTCCCGAAGTGGTGCGAACTGGCTGAATCCCACCACTGCTTCTATCCATAGCTCTGTGCATCTACCTTTTATTTATTTTTATTTTTTATTTGAAGAGAATGTTGAATTGCTTATAGGTTAATTAAATTTGGGCTTCGCTTTCTCAGAGGATTTCTATAAAAAAAAGATTTTAGATGTTGGAAGAAATTACTCCAATGTCTGGGAGGAAGAGGAAAAGAAAAAGAAAATCAACTTCCCAATGGAATCAATTTTTCTTCTTCAAAATTGCTTGGTCTTCTCTTCATGCTGTGTTAGGGAGGAAGAGAAAGAGGAATAGCACACCCTCTGGAAACTACTAAGGGTTGAACTTTACCCTTTTGAGAAATATTTGCCATTGTTATTTAATTATTTTACAAAAAATATATTGTTACTTTTGTTTTGGGGTTTTGACCTCATGAATTGTTCGGATGTTCTGCTGTTATTAGCAATAGCAATAGCACTTAGACTTATATACTGCTTCATAGTGCTTTACAGCAGTGGTGAAATTCAGCTGGTTCTATCCGGCTCAGGCAAACCGGTAGTGCCGGCAGCAGGAGGCTCCGCCCACCCGCCTGGATGTCATCACATCCCATTTTTGATCCTCTGTGCATGCGCAGAAGGCTCTGTGCATGCAGGGAGGAGGCGTGTGTGATCACATTTGCAAACCGGTAGTGAAGGTAAGTGAATTTCACCCCTGCTTTACAGCCCTCTCTAAGCGGTTTACAGAGTCAGCCTCTTGCCCCCAACAATCTGGATCCTCATTTTACTGACCTTGGAAGGATGGAAGGCTGAGTCAACCTTGAGCCTGGTGCGATTCGATCTGCTAAACTGCTGACAGTCGGTGATCAACAGAAGTAACCTGCAGTACTGCACTCCAACCACTGGCGCCACCGCAGCTCTATTAGGGTTATCGATTAAATTTGTATTTTTCTCCTTACTGTCGATATTCTATTGTTACCTGTTTTTCTTAATTGTGGTGTTTTTCTTGCATTGCATCGTCTTGTAAGCTCCTGGGAGTCGGAATGATTTGGCAGTATTTAAATTTAGTTCATCATACTATTACTATTAACAACTATTTTCAGAACATGTAAGATGGAGTTGAGTGGTTTCCTGAGATTGGTGAGGTTTCACGTATAAAACATGAAGCTTATTTATAGAGAACGAACACTTGTGTGTGAAATTTGCTTCTATCGCCTCACCAAGTTAGAATGCTCCTTCCTTCTTCCTTGAAAAAAATATACTGCATATAGATGTCAGGAGGCCTAGCAAATAGTGTCATAACATTTTGACCTATTCTGTTATCTCTGCAATTGAACTCTAATGTGGCGTTAACTAGAAATCACAACAGAAGTTAACAGCTAAACTTGTTCCTTATCTGTTTGGTCACCTCTTTGCACAACACGGATCAATAATGGGCAAGGTGTTGTTCCTTCAGAGGTAGCTGAATTTCAGTTAGCCATTGGTCTAGCAAGCCCAGTGATAGGAATTGTGGTTTAGTGATACAGAAGAACCACACGTTTCCTGCCCTGGGTTAGATAAACAAAATTGATTATCTTACTATATGTAGCTCATTCACATTTCAATCCCTGATGGCTGACAATTAATGAACTTAAGTGGAGGCAGAGCTATTCTTCTAGCATTGTGATGTCTTACCATTTATGGTCTTTACCTTTAGATGAGGGACGTCAAACTCATGGTGTCACGACGGCTTCACGTGATGTATTGGGATTTCCCCCCCCCTCGCTAAATCAGGCGTGGGTATAGCCAGTATGTGATGCATCTGGCCCGTGGGCTGGGAGTTTGGCAGCCCTGCTTTAGATGTTACATAGATAATGGGGGTGGTGAAAAGGAAGACATAGAATAGTTGTATGGAATATTTCTTACATTATTGAGAGGATCCTTATGAGACAACCCAAGAATAAGTTATGAGCAACACCTGAAAGTAATCCAATCAATGAGCACATTGCATGCGATTTGATGGGAGGGGGTGAGGGGCAGGAAGAGGAGCTGGATTTTGAGCAGCGAAAGGGCAAACTGCAGGTGTCTTATGTTTGCACCATTATTCATTTCCCAAGAATTGCTATAACTTGGAACTAACTGTTGGAATGTACCCTTTTCTGATTAATTGCATTAAAAATATTTATGAAATATATTCAACTGCTTTAGCTTGGAAAGGACTCCAATTTGTGGCTATTATGTAAAAAAGAAAGGTTGCAGCTGGTTACATAAATAAACAAGATTAAAGCTGTGAAATTAGTTAAGAAACGTAAAAGCTAGAAAAAGAGGAGAAGCACGCAAGAACCATAAAATCCCAGAGTTGGAGATGACTTTAGAGGTCATCCTGTCCAAAGTGCTGTTTGGTGAAGGGTTCGGTAGAGAAACTCTGACATTTGACCGTCCAGCCTTTGTTTAAAGACTTGTATGCTCGATTGATTAGTCAGATGATCATATCGAGGTTGAAGACCTATGGAAAGATTTGTCAGGAAATTGGTCAGAGAGAATAAAATATAAATTTATGTTAGTTATAATATGGATCGTGGAAAGATTAATTAACAGTGCTAGGTATTATGTTGACACATGTCCTGCAGAAGTCCTTGGAAAGCCTTAACGAATAAGAAGGCTTTGAAACCATGCCACTGAGTCAAGAATTGGTGCTTGAAGCAAGAACACTGGGAGAAAATGGGAGGAACACAGTTAGAAGGGATGGACTATTTAATTAAGAGAAATAGAGCAGAGAGAACAAAATACCGAAGAAAGTGAAAAACAGAGGGGATGAGTGCAGAAGCATAACACTCACTTGGTTTTAGAGACACATACTATTTCCTTGCCTCAAGCAACCCACCCACCTAGCAATCTACCCACACGGGGAATGTTTAGCAAGAAGAGAAACATTTATTTTTTTAGGCTTTCAAAACCAAATTAGTAACAACACTTGACACTGCAGCAACTGCACAAATGGAATTATTTGAATTCTGGATACGAAGAACATTTGCAGTAGGCCTAAAAATATAGGATTCTGACAATTTTGGCATACCCTGTCCCTGCTTGTTTCATCTAGCACAAGCCCACGTGCGAGTTGAAGCTGTGGAACAGCTTGCCTTCAGGAGTTGTGGGTGCTTCGTAACTGGAGGTTTTTAAGAAGAAACTGTACAGTCACTTGTCTGAAATGGTATAGGGCAGGGGTGAAATCTAAAATTTTTCCCTACCTGTTCTGTGGGCGTGGCTTAATTGGTGGGCGTGGCTTGGTGGTCAGGTGACTGAATGGGCATGGCCAATAATAATAAATAATAAAAATAATAAAGTATACAAAATTTGGGAGTGCACTGGTCTACCTTCTTTAAAAATAGAGGCACCGGTCTACTAATTGCCTTTTTTTAGGAGCACACCGGTCTACCTTCTTTAAAAATAGAGGCACCGGTCTACTAGCCACCTACAGCGCTGACCAGCTGTAGTGCGGCCCTTTGAAGTGCCGCGGCAGTCATTTAAGGCTGTTTGCAGCTATATCACCATCGAGAGCTTCAGGGACAGAGAAGAGGAACAGCGAGACGTGGGCGGTGGGGGCGGGCAGGGATTTTTGCTACCGATTCTCCAAACTACCTGCCCCCCATTGCTACCGGATTGCGCGATCCGGTCCGAACCGGGAGCATTTCACCCCTGGTATAGGGCAGGGGTGTCAAATTGGCAGCCCGCGGGTCAGATGTGGGTCGGATGCATCACGTGCAGGCCACGCCCACCCTGGCTCTGCAAAAGCAAAAAAGTCACGACACATCACGTGACGTGATCAAGTTTGTCACCCGTTGTATAGAGTCTCCTGCTTGAGCAGTGGGTTGGACTAGGAGACCTCCAAGGTCCCTTCCAGCTCTACTCTGATGGATTGATTGAGTTGCACAGCCTGGCCTACAGTCTCTCATTCCGGTTGTTTGTCACCTGGCAGCAGAGTGATTGAGCTGCTTCTTTCATGTTAGTTGCTAACAGTAGTCAAGTCCTTCTGGAATGACCTTTTCCCACAGTCTGTGAGGTGTGTTGCCTATGACATGAGGCCTTAACTGGAATAATTCAATGCTACTCTTGTTTCTCTTGTGAAGTCTCAAAGAAAAAAGAGAGTACGAATAACTATTCCCCAGGTTCCTCTCCCTTTTGGAACACAGTATATGATCTATTCTGAAGGAATAATGCTACATGAAATCCACTTTTTTTCAACTTGGAGAATATTTCTTGTTGCCAATTTCAATTAGGGAATGTGGATGCTTTTTCTGGCAAACCCTGCCTAGCAACTCCCCCTTTGTTTTGAGTTCCAACATTTTGAAATGTGGCACTTTATTTCTCACAGCTGATGTCAGATAAAGGATTGAATGGATCTGGACTATGGAACCGGAAAGCTATTCGATCTGTCTATAGTAGCAGTGGAAAAAAGAGAATTTCAATATTGCATTTCCTTCTTAACCTAATGATTCGGAGCTAGGTCAGAAGGTTAGCTGTGATCATGAGCAGAAAATTCCCTGGGAGCTTTGGAAAAAGAGAAAAAGTGAATATGAGATAGGAGCACACAAAATGTTGTGTCTTTGCCCTCCCCCCGAACCTGCCCCCCCCCGAACCTGGCCTCCTGGCAGAAAGTGATTCAGAGAGTGAGGGGGAAGAGCCGACAGGGCTTCCCTCTGCGGAGCCTCCTTCTCTGGCTCCGCTCCAAGTCCCAGAGGCAGGCCAGGTGGAGGAGATGATGAGGCCTCTGTCTCCTGCATCTCCTCCCTCTCAGGCCATGCCTCAAGACCCAGCTGCTGACAATCAGTCGTGGCTGGACCCCCGGTATCACAGACAGGAGAGACGGCAACATCAAAAGAAAGGGTGGGGCAGGCCTAGAGAGTGCTGAGTCATGGAGCCACACCCCACAGGATATAAAAGCAGGAGGGGCTGCCCTATAGTTCTTGTGATGAACAAACAATTGACTGTTGAAAACATTGGCTGTACTTTGGCTCCTGGATTCTGTTTCATTTCCTTCTGAACTTTGGGATTGTTCCAGCTTGGACTGCAAGAATAAATTAAATAAGAGGACTTGGCAAGAATAAATTACTGGCCCATCTAGTCAGTTTGCGTTTCTAATTGATTGTGGTTGGGGGGGGGGGACAGAACACAAAACTATCTCATATCCACTAAGATAATTATTGCATTTGATCCCGTGTTGTTTTACTCCATCGGGCATTTTTCTGCAATTTGGGAACTATTGCTCAAGTCCTTCTTGACTGCTCCTGTTGGGAGTCAGAAATCGGAATGGGTTCAGTAACAAAGAATGAACTTTGTGTATTAAAATTTGAAAATTTAGTCCCAGGTAGCTTCAAATGTTTGGATCAGGCTTTCACAGTAACAGAGACTGCAGGGACTGAAACTGGAAGCTTTCTGTCTGTAACACCTGTGCTGCTATGTCATCGTCTCTGCTCAAGTTTTTCCAGACTAACTTAGTAATGGGAAATAATTTTTACTATTAAAAAAATTGCCACTACGTTCTCCAAATTAGCTTCTTCTATCAAGTGCTTTCACTTTCTGGCTGAATAATAATCCATGCTAAACACAATACTAAGTAGAAGATGTTTTATATTGCTCTTATCAGCTCCTAAGCAATGATCAAAGTTTGCTCTATCATGGGCCCTGGTTAGTGTTGCTTTCTTGTCCCACCAGGGATGCAGTTATGGAGTTATCTGGAGGCTGCGGCTTTACTGCAAGCAACAAAAAGTGCTGAATGGAGGAAATCCAAGAGGTCCCAAAGAAGAAGCTGGGTATCTCCAGCTTGTCTCCTGCAAAGTTCTTGCTCAACTGGAGATGGCTCTTTTTGCCTTTTGCATTCTGGGCATTCGAGCAGAAAGGAAAAGAAGTCAGCTGTGAACTAAGGACTCCCAGCTGCTCTTTCTAACACCCCATCAAGACAGCTGAGAAACAGTTGGGTTTATTCTGGCTTTCCATTGTCCTCCTCATGGTTTGTCTTGCAACACATTGGCCATGATTATACTGTTGCTCAGGGTATTTCACTTCAAAGATTAAGAAAGGAATGACCCACACACTTACTTTGGGTAGTTTTTCTGGGATGAAATCAAAGGGATGAATGAGCATAATTCATCAAGAACCCTGGGTGTGCAGTGGTTGGAATGCAGGACTGAAGGCAAACTCTGCCTATGCCTACATCCTGGAGTTCAATCCTGAACAGGGCTCAAGGTTGATTCAACCTTCCATCCTTCCGAGGACCCAGATTGTTGGGGGCAGTATGTTGACATTGTAACCCCCCCAGAGAAAGCGGTAAAGCACTATGGGTAGTATATAAGTCTAAGTGCTATTGCTATCACTATAACAATTTATAAAATGGAATTGCAGCTGGATGGATGTAGCAAAGGTAAATAAAAATATAAAAAAATAAATAGCTGCAAATATAGGCTCCATGAATTCCTCAAGAGCCTCAGTACTGAATTCTGAGTCCCAGTCCAGATGTCCTTACATGACTGCATCCATTCCTTACCACTTGCAACATCATATTCTAATCCTAAATTTTTTACCTTTCACAGCCTGTACTGAATTTAGATTAATGCCAGATTGCTGTATCCCCTTTTCTGTCTTCCTCCTCCCCCAACTCTCTCTCTTTTAGTTTAAATGGGTGTAGATCAGTGGTGAAATCCAATTTTTTTTACTACCGGTTCTGTGGGTGTGGCTTGGTGGGCATGGCTTGGTGGGCATGGCAGGGGAAGGATACTGCAAAATCTCCATTCCCACTCCATTCCAAGGGAAGGATACTGCAAAATCCCCATTCCCTCCCCATTCTTGGGGGAAGGATATTGCAAAATCTTCATTCCCACCCCACTCTGGGGCCAGCCAGAGGTGGCATTTGCTGGTTCTCCGAACTACACAAAATTTCCGCTACTGGTTCTCCGAATTGCTCAAAATTTCCGCTACCGGTTCTCCAGAACCTGTCAGAACCTGCTGGATTTCACCCCTGGTATAGATTTTTCTCTTTCACTTAAAATACAGTTGCTATCAGAAGGATAAAACTCCTTTGTTTTCTCTATTTGTGTCCCAAGCTGGGAATTTAATACAAACCACCAAACGATCAATGGAGAAGAAAGAAGCTGTCTTTGATAGGGTGGTTGCAAAGGGAATTAAGTCTCTGTCCTTTTTATGTGACTTTTAGTTTAAAATTTAGCCAATTGATATTAATAGAATGAAGTGCACCACTTTATTACAATAGTTTTCTGCTCGATCAACATGAATATCTTCCTCCTAGCATGAATATCTTCTTTTCGTATTCTGTTAAAACAGATGCTTCCTTATCTTAAAGTTACGGCAAACTTCCTTATTTATGGCTAAGCAGAAGCCTCTTTATCTACAGCTAAAACAATGGGCTTTTTATCTTTCCTATATGTGAGTTTTTCTTTACATAAGATATATGTCTTCTTTTGCTACATGATATATTCAGTTGTTTATACTGACAGGAACCAGCCACTGACAGGAACCAGCTACTATCTTCCCTTATTGTAAACATAAGAAAAAATATTCCAACGTTGCAATAACATGTTGTCCAGCTTAGACTTAAAATATATTGTTGAGTTTTTTTCAGGACTCCGGTACCTTTTATTAAATACTTCCTGCTTGTACTTGTGCCTCGTGTTCCAGGCTAATATTAATGCAACATCTCCACCATAATTAGTAGATTCCTCTTTTGTGTTTGATTTGCATATGATATGCTCCTTATTTGTTTTAATTCTTTTGTTCACTGTGAAAAATCCTAAGTATCAAAATAAAATGAGAATAAACTAGTACAAGGAATCTTCTGTTACTGGATTTCACCCTCTCTCCTGCCCCCAATTTTCTTTAACTGTGAGACTGGAAACATGGACTATTTAAGAGTCATTTTGTCTCCAATGTCAAATAGAGTTACATAGAGCAGGGGTCCTCAAACTACGGCCCGTGGGCCAGATACGGCCCGCCGAAGCCATTAATCCGGCTCATGCAGGACTATGAGGCTGCCCCACCCACATTCACCCCGCCTACCCCATCTGCCTTCTGGAGGCTGGGGAGGCCAAAAACAGGCCGGTTTTTTGCCTCCCCGGCCTCCAGACAGAGAGAGAGGACACACATACACACGCACGCACGCATGCACGTACACACAAACAAAAGTCCCTCATACACAACTCTTTACTAACCTGCTTTCCATCCTCAGAGCATAACAAATTAAAGTTTCATTGGTGTGTACTGTTTGGGCTGCTAAATTGACCACGCCCACCCAGTCACATGACCACCTAGCCACACCCACCCAGCTGGTCCGGCCCCCGAACAGTCTGAGAGACCTTGAATTGGCTCCCTGAGATAGAATATAGGCAGAATTAGAAAAACAAAAGCTTCTTAATAAAGTTATAGTGGTTCTTCATTGAATAAGAATATAAGGGTTATAATGGATGCTTTGTAGATGATAATGCAATAATCCCAATTCCATGTCTATCAGTGTAGAATGGAGTCACATTTTTATACCATTTTTAAAATACCATTTTATTCCATTCCATTTGAAACTCTATGTTTCCTCTTCTTATTTGAAACTAAGGAGCAATACTGCTGGAAAATTCCTAGTTATTTTCAGGTGTATAGAGGTGCATCTAGCTTTTCTTATAGAGTGACTGATGTCAAGGAACCAGTATCCAGTCCAAGACACATAACTGCAGATCATACTTAAAAACAGGAAGAAAACGACACTTCATAGCTGTCTTATTTTGTTTACAGAGTATGCAATCTCCACTTGCTGAAAGGTTTAATCTGATGGGTTTTTAATTAAAAAATGAGTACAAAATTTGCCAGATGGGAGTTATGTCCCCTCAAGTCATTTTGATGAAAGCATGTTTAATAATTCCCATCACTGAACGATCCTACTACTATTTTGTGTAGTATGCTTTTTCTAATTGTGTTTGGCCAGAAATCTCACCTCAGAAATAGTACCTGGAATACTGTTTGATCACAACATAAACTCCTGGGAGAACAGAAATAACCAATATAAGTTCAAGATATTTTCCTATAAGCTACGTAAGAGCTCTTTAACCCTTTCATTGTTTTCCATAGAGTTGATATCTGTGTGGGAAGGAGAATGCAGGGATGAATACCTCTGGGCGTGTTTACCAACAAACTACAGAACAGTCCAGCAAATTCTTAAAATACTACTTGTATTTGTTTTGCAACATATACCATCCAATCAGATTTCCCTTCCAGCTTTTGTTAGTCATGTAACTTTTATGCCTCAAGGTTTCCCTTGTGACTTAACAAATGGCTGCCCATATCCCTGAAAGGATTTAGAAGATCATTCCCAACTTTTGTTCTTTTCAACCCCCTTCCATTCCAAGACCTTTTTAACAAGTCTGTCAGTTTGATAGTTTTTGACAAGTTTTTCCACATCAATCAAAGTGTGTTGACAGATTTCTCCTGGTTCCTAATGTGTCATTCCTATGAAAATGTCACAGGGCTGCATGATCCTTTACATGGCTGTGACAGTTGTATTGATCAATCAGAAAGTATGATGAGTCTTTCCTAAATCTTTCATAGTAGGTCTTGCATAATAAAAAGTGACACCACTGTTCTTGGAGTAGCAATAATGGATCATAAAAATATCTGCCACACAGCATGTGATCTGTATTCTTTTACATTTCAGACATCCTGACTTCATAAAATGGGCACTATTTCACATACCTTGGCTCCACAGCACAGGAAAAACAAGGTTGCCTTAAGAGTTTGCTTGAAACATTGAATGAATGCTGCCGCAGTGTTGTGGTCCACCAGCAGCCTGCGGAGCTGGCAACGGAGTCAGACTGAGGCTGAGGAAGAGCATGGGCTAGTCCTGGAGGCTGGGGAAGGCCCAGATGACAGCTCTGCTTCAGAGGCAGAGATGGGGCCAAGGCCATCGGGGAGTGATGTGCCTCCAGAGCCTCCAGAGCCTGACAGTAGTGAGGCAGAGGAACAGGAGGAGCCTGTTCCTAATGCACGCATGAGAAGAGCTGCCAGAAGGCAAGAGCAGCTAAAGCAAAGAGGACGACTTGGGAGTAGGGCCAAGAGATGATTGGCCCCTCCCATAAGGCTTAAAAGACCAGCAACGGCGTTTGGGCTTTGCCAGAAAACAACATTTATAACTTCATCTTCTTGCATTTATTTTGTATCGGTGTCTTCTGAACTTTTGCCAAGAAAGGCCTTTGGCAGCTTGCCTAATTGGACCAAGATTGGCGATAGGACTGAGGAATTTGTGTTGGGAGGAATTTGCTTTAATTTAATTGAACTAGGCTGAGAATGAAGTAATTCTCAGCTGTGCGAATAAAGTTTGTTTGTTTTTATGCTGACTGAGTTTCCTACTATCTACTGGGGGCTGAGTCACAACACACAGCAGCTTTTGGTTCACACATCTGATGAGTATGGTAAAAGCCTAACATTACTATATAAACAAAAACAAAACAAAACAAAAAACCCAACCCCCATGTTAGTTACTGATACTGCACTGCTACTATATGGAACTGAATCATGGATTGTTCTACAGCCAGAGATTAAAAAAACCGGATGCCTTTCAAATATACTGTTTCCCTAGGATCCTTGGTATCTTATTGATAAACGGCATAAGAAATGAAGCCATCCATCAGCAGTGTTGCCATTAGGCAAAAACTGCTGATGAAATGTAAAAATGACAGCTGAAATAACTTGGCCACATTTACAGAATGGATCCAATACAAGCTGCTCTGGAGAACTCAACCCTAGAGATGGAAAGTTCAACATAGGACACCGAGAAAAACTGGGGTAAGATAAACATTAATTGATCTAGCTCACTTCTAGGTGGCTTCAGAGCAAGCCAAATAACAACAATGGACAGAGTGCTTTGTATCAAACCCCCTGCAGCACCCATAGCAGCAAATTGGTTCTGAAATCATATTCTCTCTCTATATATATATATATGTTTGCAGGCGTGTGGATAGCTTCATTTAACCAGATATATGTATTTTGTATTACTTAGTAAAAATAGCTATCAATCAACAATTTATTGCTTAGCTAAACAGATAATAAAGACATCACTTAAAATATATAACAAAACATAGCTACATAAAACATTTTGATAATAAATGCATAAAAACATAACTTTTGAGGAGGGAGATGTGGTCACTAAATGCTCATGAGTGAAATCATTTATAGTCCATGGCATATATTTCTATAAATCGCCTTCATATCCTGTTCTTGCTGCAAATTTAGTTTCCCTGAAGATAGCTTGTTTGTCTAAATCAGCCAGAAGGAATTTCACTTTTATTGATCACCTTCATTTCAAATATGCTTTGACAATCCAAATTAATATTTCTCTCTCATTTCATTATATATTGTACAAAAGAATGAGGAATGGTCCAAACTTTCCAGATATGGTCCATTATAAATGGTATGATGTGCCAAACATCTCTGAATATCATCCCACACAGAGATCCTGCGGTCAAATGGCTTGCAACTCTTGGTAGAGTGAGCTAGAAAGCAAATCATAGCAGCAAATCTGCAGAATATGTGTTACTCTTCTAAATAGGGGAAAACTGGATTGCTGTAAGGTCCATTTGCACAGCATTTCCAAGAAAATAAAGGTAGCGAAAGGGATTTTGATTGCAGCCTTACAATTAACATTGGCATAGACTAATTTTCTAACTCATATGAAATGGACCGTAGCCTATGAAAATTTATTTCACTTTGAAATTTTTAGATTTTAGGTTGCTGTAAACCATATTAAGTTACTTTCAGCATGGCTTTGCACAAAAGTCAAGAATGCCACTACATGTTGAAGTCTTTATCTGCTTTATCTGACCATCAATTGTGTTGTAAATGTTGTACCTTGATGAACATATCTTTTCTTTTATGTACACTGAGAGCATATGCACCAAGACAAATTCCTTGTGTGGCCAATCACACTTGGCCATTAAAAAATTCTATTCTTTGCTCCAATCCAATCCAATCTAATCCAGTCCAGACTTTCAGATTGTTCAGTCTACAACAGGGGTGTCAAACCCAATTTCATTGAGGGCTACATCAGGGCTGTGGTTGACCTTGGGGGGGCTGGGTGGGTATGACCGACTGAGTGGGTGTGGCCATCTTGATGCCACTCATTGGGTGTGGCTGACTGGATGGGCGTGGACATTTTGACACTACTCCCCAAACTGCTGGCATATTTCCTCTTTTCACTGGGTAGACTGGGCCGAAGCCATGCTGGCCCAATGTTTCCTCTTCACATTGGGTAGACTGGACCAAAGTGATGCAGGCTGGCCCCTTACATTTTCCAGGTCAGTCCTGTGGGCCAGATCCAACCACATCGGGCCCGTGGGCCTTGACTTTGACACCCCTGGTCTACAATTTCCAGAATTCCCAGATAGCCTCCAACATTTTGGTATGCATTATTAAGTGTATCATTTTGAGAAATGTGTGGTTTGGTGTTACTAATCTTCATATTATTCCAGGAACTATGTGTGAGGACAGACTCTTAAAATGTTGATCAAGTAAATCTTCCAGTATCCCTATATACTAATTTGAAGCTGAAAGAATAGCCGTGCCTTAGGTCAAGACTGACAATCCAATGGTCTATGTGCCACTCCTCAGTCTTTGTTGTGGCTAGGGAATTCTTTAAATCCCACCAGTAAAATCCAATGGTTGTTGTGGCAGAGTAACAGAAGGAGCCTGTTCCTAATGCACGCATGAGAAGAGCTGCCAGAAGGCAAGAGCAGCTCAAGCAAAGAGGACGACTCAGGAGTAGGGCCAAGAGATGATTGGCCCCTCCCATAAGGCTTAAAAATGACCAGCAACGGCATTTGGGCTTTGCCGGAAAACAACGTTTGTACTTTGTCTTCTTGCATTTATTTTTGTATCGGTGTCTTCTGAACGTTTGTCACGGAAGGCCTTTGGCAGTTTGCCTAATTGGACCAAGGTTGGCAATAGGACTGAGGAATTTGTGTTGGGAGGAATTCGCTTTAATTTAGTTGAACTACGCTGAGAATGAAGTAATTCTCAGCTATTCGAATAAAGTTTATTTTTTCACTGACTTGAGTTTCCTACTACCTACTTGGACCTGAGTCACAACAATGGTAAGACTAGTTTGGTGCAAACTACAGTAGATGTGCCAAAATTATAACAGAATTTTAGGTCCCTGGAACTTTGTTCCTCAACATTTCAGGGCTCAACATTTGAGTTCTGTTCTGGATGACAATGATGAATTAAACTTGCACACTGCCTAACTCTCGAGAATTGTCACCACTGGCCTTCTTCCAGCTCTTGGCGATTTTTAAAAATCCAACTCCCTGGAAAAAAACCTTACTTTAACCCTGAACTGGTTATATAGATTCCAGATACTTGCTTAAGTTACCAGAGACTGAAACTTGTTTTTTCTCTTGCTAAAAAGTACATTCTTCTAATCGTTGTGTGAAAATTGGAGGGCAGGACATCCTGGCATCATTGTTATATAAACACTATTATTACTTTTTTTTCAGCAGCTGAAAGCCAGAGTACTGCATTGTTTGACTTTAGCTGTAAGATGGTGATCTAAAGTGTCAGCACCAATCACTGGCCTGGGGATAGCATTTCCAGGGCGGTTGAAAAGCTGCCATTAGCTTAAATTAACCAGTGTTATTTCTTACTAAAACCTACCAGCTATTTTTTGAACCTGGGATCTCTGTTCTTACCAATTTCTATGCGTTAAAAGAAACAAAAAAAAAAAAACGAGTAAAAAAAGAGTTATTATCAGGTTATTGGTAAAAGCAATTTCTTTTAGCGGGTAATTCTGAGTCTGTTCTAAAGCCAGTCTGAGAATTGCCTTCTGATCAATTCAGTGGGTTAATTCTAAGCATTCGTGAAGGTTTAGGAAAGTTTAGATCCCATTGTCCAACCAGAACAGCAAAGACTTGGCTTCAGATCCTCTCTTGATTAAAAAAGGTAAAGGTTTCCATTGCCAGTCATGTCTGACTCTAAGGGGTGGTGCTCATTTCTGATTCACAATGAAAGAGCCAATGTTGTCCAAAAATGTTACACCACTATTACTAAATCTGCACTACCATTAATCTCATCATTCCCATCACCCATCTCCTCCCACTTATGACTGTATGACGTAACTTTGTTGCTTGTATCCTTACGATTTATATTGATATTGATTGTTTCCTGATTGCTTATTTATACTCTATGACCATCATTTGTGTTGTAAATGTTATATCTTGATGAAAGTATCTTTTCTTTTATGTACACTGAGAGCATATGCACCAAGACAAATTCCTTGTGTGTCCAATCACACTTGGCCATTAAAAAATTCTATTCTATTCTATTCTATTCTATTCTATTCTATTCTATTCTATTCTATTCTATTCTATTCTATTCTATTCCATTCCATTCTATGGTTCTGTGTGCTGCACTCGCTTCCAGTGGACTTCCAGGTGCAATTCAAGATGCTGTTGTACCTATAAAGCCTTGCATGACACGAGACCAGATTATTTGTGGGACCACTCTTCTTCCAGTCCTACTAAGTCCAGCAGAATGTGTATGCCCTATCTGTTGAATAGTGTCACCTGGTGGGGCCCAGGAAATGTACCTTTTCTGTTGCAGCATCAGGATCTGCACCAAGTCTCTTGAGTTCCATGAACCTCAACCCTGCTAGTATTTCAGAAATCCTTGAAGGCCGTGATGTTCCTTCATGCATGACTTCTGGAGGCTAGGTGAGCCCATCACTATGTGTTTGTCTTCTTTGGAGCTGGGTTTGTTTTCAGCCATAATTTTTTGTTTTAACGGTATGTGCACCATCCACAGTTACAATGTGATTAAAAAATGCATCAATCAACCAATCAATAGTGCACTGAATTATTTTGCCCAGCCCTGTTTATTTATATACTTGCTGTGATAAAATGGTGAGTGAAGTTTATGGGAGGAGGAGTGGAGTTTGTTTTCCACCATCATTTTAATTTTTTTTTGTTCTTATTGTATCTGTTTGTTTGGTTTTTAACTGTATGTGCACCACCCAGAGTCACACGACCCTGATGCATCTAACTAAATAAACAGTTTATTGAATTATTTTGCCCTACCTTATTCACAAGCTTGCTATTGCAAAGATAAAATGGTGAAGTGAGATTAGTGGGAGGAGAAGAGAACAAAAAGTGCTATCTTTGAGTTCCTGGAGGAAAGGTGAGATGTAATTGGAATAGCTAAATATAGGCTGCAGCCTTAAACATACTTCCCAGGTGTTACATCTTATTGAACACTATGGGGTTTTCTTCTCATTATAAGTGCATGGGGATGCATTGTCAACATTTTGCTTTTACTGTTCCTTACTTGCTGGTTATTATTCCAGTTACTAAATTTAAGCCAAGAAAAAAAAAGCAAGGATTAATATGATTTCCCCTACCCACAAATTCTTCTAATCTAAACTATGTAAATTTATTAATTTGGGGAAAATCTTTAAACTATTTCAGGTCTTCTAAATCTGAACTTTTTCAATGGAACTCATAGGACATCCTGAGCTTTATCAGAAGGATAGACTGCTTCATTACATATCTTTGGGTGTCTTTGAATCCCAAAGTAATTAAACTAGTATCAACAGTACAGACCTTCACATTTCTAGGTTCTATCATATCTCAAGATCTAAAATGGACACCTAACATCAAAAACGTCATCAGAAAAGCACAACAGAGAATGTTCTTTCTGCGCCAACTCAGGAAGCTCAAACTGCCCAAGGAGCTGCTGATGCAGTTCTTGTTGTTAGTTGTGAAGTAGTGTCCGACCCATTGCGACCCCATGGACAATGTTCCTCCAGGCCTTCCTGTCCTCTACCATCCTCTGGAGTCCATTTAAACTCATGCCTACTGCTTCAGATGCAGTTCTACAGAGGAATTATTGAGTCTGTCATCTGCACCTCTATAACTGTCTGGTTTGGTTCTGCAACCCAACAAGTCAGACACAGACTTTAGAGGATAATTAGAATTGCAGAAAAAACAATTGTTACCAACTTGCCTTCCATTGAGGACTTGTATACTGCATGAGTCAAAAAGAGGGCTGTAAAAATATTTACAGACCCCTCACATCCTGGACATAAATTGTTTCAACTCCTACCCTCAAAACGATGCTATAGAGCACTGCGCACCAGAACAACTAGACACAAGAACAGTTTTTCCCCGAAGGCCATCACTCTGCTAAACAAATAATTCCCTCAACACTGTCAAACTATTCACATTAGGCGGCATTACTATTGCTATTGGTCTTCTCATCATTCCTGTCGCCCACCTTCTCCCACTTGTGACTGTATGACTGTAACTTTGTTGCTTGTATCCTTGCAATTTATATTTATATTGACTGTTTCCTAGTATGATTTGATTGCTTATTGTACCGTATGACTATCACTGGATGTTGTGCCCTGTGATTCTTGATGAGTGTATCTTGTCTTTTTATGTACACTGAGAGCATACACACCAAAGATAAATTCCTTGTGTGTCCAATCACACTGGCCAATAAAGAATTCTATTCTATGCTAGTCTGTATTTCTATTCAGTGAATCTGGGAATGGTATCTGCTAAGGATCCATACAAATATACTTTACAAATTTCTTTTCCCCCTGCCAGGGCTCCAGAGACCCCAAAATGCAAGAGATGCTAATTTCACTCAGAATTTAATTAGATACATAGAGAAGAATCTCCACCAAAGCTGAAATTAGCCATGGAAAGCTTTTTAAATGACTCTGCGCACGCGTGTAAGGCTGCATTTATATGAAAAAATGCCTTTTCAAAATAACCTCACCTCGTTTCCTCTTTAGTTCTTATTAAGAGATCAATATAAATGCAGTTAAAACAGCACAAACAACTCTTTAATTAGCAAACCGTGTCCACTTTAATATATTGGGTGGTTATTTCTGAAGAAAGTTGCTTAGCAGCTTCTGAAATACCTGTTCCCTATTATGGGATTGTTTTTTTCCCTTTGAGCATTATCTAACCAAAACAGCCTGCCCAAGTCCAGTAAGTATTCTACTTCTTCCTAGATGTTTGGTTCCTTTGAAAGGACTATCCTTTCACTAGAAAACAAAGAACGTGAAGACAAAAGTAATCTATTTTGTGTAAATGACATGAGAAATGAACTTGTGTCTGGATTTTACATTAATATTACAGAAGTAAGATTATACACTTGTGAATAATAGTCAGGTATCTAATGATGAGTGTCTTTTTTCATACAAGTGCAGCCTTGATATCTGTTGTGACCTAGGCCCAAGTAGTTATTACTAGACGCAATCAGTCCTAAACAAATGTATTTTATTAGAACTGCTGAGAATTACTTCATTCTCAGCTTAGTCCAAATTAATTTCAAAACAAATCCTTCAGAAAAAGTCCTTCAGCCTTATCACAAACCTTTGTCCTCTTTGGTACTGTGCCAAAGGCTTTTCTTGGCAAAGCCCCACGAAGTTCAGAAACAAGAGACGCCGGCTAGAAACAAATGTAGCAATGGTGCTTTCCTACAAAGAGCCCAAGGGCATTTGCTGCTCTTTTAAGCCTTATGGGAGTGGCCAATCATCTCCTGGCCTTACCTCTGAGTCCTCCTTTTTGCTTTAGCTGCGCTTGCCTTCTCGCAGCTCTTCACATGCGTGCACTAGGAACAGGCTCCTCCTGTTCCTCTGCCTCTCTGCTATCTGCCTCTGGCGGCTCCAGAGTCTGCACATCTCTCCCAGATGGTCCTGACCCCATCTTTGCCTCCAACGCAGAACTCTCATCCAGGCCTTTCCCTGACTTCAGGACTGGTCCATTGTCCTCCCCAGCCTCCTCATTGTCCAACTCTGCTGCTAGCTCCACGGGCTGCTGGCAGATCACAACAATATTTTCAGCAACAATCTGATGAAGTATTTCTACTTGGACCAACAATATTTATCAGTAAAATCTAATACTGTAAGTCTGCAAAGTACTGCAGATATGAGAAAGACAAAAAGCAAAGCAAGGCAAAAAAGAATGCGAAAAAAGGGAAATATGATTATTAGTATATCCTAACCAAATTCACTAGGGAGGCTTCAGTTGTTCTGGTACCAAAGCAAGCCTCTTTTTTCTTTTGTCATCGTTCTAGTTTTTTTGGGGGAAAACATGGCTTTTTTTTTTTTTGCTGCAGTTTCAGCATTATTTCAGCCTCCTCTGAATGTCTAGAAGTGAAATCTATGAATGGATGGATTACATTGATAAATCTTGCTTTTGGGACATATATGTGGAAGGAATAATCAATTAGGATACACTCACAGTTTGCCATTTCATGCTTGGATAAGAAGGTTATGTAGGAAGTTAGCACCCACTCCCTCATAGAAGAATGAAATATTTTAGAAAATATTAAAAAGGCAGAATATATTTCCCTGGATGAGAAATGGAGAAACATGTTTTAAGGACAAAGCAGCTCCCTGCAGCTTCCTGCCTCCCCCCCACCTTGTCAATAGGCCATTAAGACCTCAGCCAAGCTCACTCATTCCTCCCACCTTTGTCAATGGGACCATCATATGCAACACAATAGGACCCATCTAGCAACAGAACCTCATCACATGGCACCTGGGAAGATTACATCAGCCAGCAAGGCTAGCTAAGACCCTCACCCCCTGGGAGTCTGACAACCAATCAGGGTACTCTTCCTGTGCCCCGGGAAGTTCAATGCTTAGAGAGAGCATAAAGCCAGGGCACGCACAGCACCTCGCCCTTTTCTGTTCAGGAACTCAAGCCACGTGATCCTGACCACCATTAAACTGTCTTTCCAAGCAGTTTCCATGTTTCCAGTGTCTTTATCCCCACTTGGAACAGAACCCAGATGGATATTTCTTCCAACAATGGAAGGAAGGAGCAAATGTTGACCCCATTCTCTGAGATATAAAAGATCGGGATATGTTTCCTTCTTAAACAGATCATCAGTACTTTTCCTTTCTTAAATGTGAACCTGTGGAATCCAGATCTAGGGAGTTTTACTTGTAGAAAATGAATTAGATCTGTTAAAAGGATGCCTCTCACTTTCCGGGACCATGACAGCAGAGTGAGAATTTGTCATATAAAAACATGAGCTGCTCACTCAGACCATGGTCCCGATGTTTTATCAGCTTTATTGTCAGGTTTGGTTCCCTGAGCAGAAAAAAAACAGGAAGTAACATTAATTCAAAACAACATTTCCTAACTAATCTTTACATTTGGGAATGATCTTTCTTGTTGTTTTAGTATTTTGCATATGAAAGCCTGTCTTTATCTTTCAAGATTGAAGCATGGGTTCTGTTTAAGAAGAAAACATAGGTGTTTTTGTTTCTAAAAAAAATAAAAGAAGGAAAACAGAAATACTTTCTCGTGCACCTTCTGCCCCTATGTTAGTTGCTGGAGAAGATTTTGGAGTTTTGTTTGCTGCTTCTAATCAGTGGTGGGATTCAAAACTTTTTACTATTTGTTTTGTGGGTATGGATTGGTGGGCGTGGCAGGGGAAGGTTACTGTAAAAGCTCCATTCCCTCCCCAATCCAGAAGAAGGTTACCACAAAATCCCCCTTTCCTCCTGATCAGCTGGGATTTGGGAGGCAGAGAATAGATGAGGGCGGGGCCAGTCAGAGGTGGCATTTACTAGTTCTCTGAACTACTCAAAATTTCTGCTACTGGTTCTCCAGAACTGGTCAGAACCTGCTGAATACCACCTCTGCTTCTAATGGTATGTGAGAATGATCTTGGGAGACTGAATCCAGAAAAGCTGCCTAGGGAATGGTCAGATAAGAGACAACATAGTCTGCTACTGGATAGTGGGCGAGGCAAGAGGCTCAGAAGGAACCCTTCCTAGTTTCTCAGTTTCTCAGGCTGTAAAGCAGACACAGAGAGAACTGTATTTTGAGACTTTTGAGATTCTCATAATGTAGCATTATGATAAAGTAGAATTAGTTTATATGACTGTGATTCCTATCTGGTCTCCAGTCAGGCTGACAATTTCAGATATCATCACCCATATTTCTAAAAAAAAGGATCAAACAAATTCAGGGAAGGTAATGGTTCCTCAGGCTTAATATACACCCTGTGAAATCAAACAAGGCAGGGTGTCTCTGAATTCCAGCTGCTAGGAACTACTACCTGGTAGATCTTGCTTACTTGCTCTCTTTGGGTGCCTTCTTGCAGCATCTTGTATTGTGTGAAACAAAAAGCCAAACTAGAGACAGCCTAGATCTAATCCAGGAGACTATTCGTGTTTATGTGGGGTCTATGTGGATTTGCACTTTTTGCACATTTCCCAGCGTTTTTTCAGAGGAGGACATTTGAGTTCATCAGAAAAAATGAATTCCCCAAAGGAAAATCAAAGTTGGGCTGGGAAGGAAGGGACAGATCAGATGTAATCACAATTTTTAATTCCAAGCGAGGAGATCAATTGGAGAGCAAGTTTTCTCAGTGTGCTTCCTTCCAGATACATTGGAATTATAATTCCAAAATTTTGTGTACAGTAGTCCTTGACTTACAACATCCATTTAGTTATACGTTATTATAGATTAACACATACAGTGTGATAAATGTATAGAGTTGTTATGGTACAACTATGAAAATAATGGTCATAACTATGACATACAACATTATGTATTTATAAGAGACTGTATTGTATGACTATGAGAATAATGGTTATACTCAGGGTATATAATACTATCTATACTTAAAAAGGATTTGATACAGCCAGTACACTGTCATTGCGAAACTTGAAATGTGACTTATAATAAAGGAAAATGTATAATAAAAATATTTTAAAAAAACATTATTTAATGACTGGTTGAAGTTTCAATGACATTGAAAAAAGTGACTCATGAGCGTTGCAGCATCCCCATGGTCGCACGATCAGAATTTGTGCGCTAGGCACCTGGTATGTATTTATGACAGCTGCACTGTTGCTGGGTCATGTGATCATCATCTGTAACCTTCCCAGCCAGCAAAGACAATGGGGGAAGCCAGATTTGCTTAACCACTGCATGATTCACTTAACACTGCAGTGTTTTGCTTAATGAATGAGGCAAAAAAAGGGCCATAAAATGGGGCAAAACTCACTTAAAATTGTCTTCCTTAGCAACAGAAATTTGGGGGGGTCAATTGTGGTTGTAAATCAAGGACTACCTGCATTGCAAATCCTCCTCACCTCTGAAATCAGGGCACACGAGGTTATAAAGGTACTGCTTCCTTGTGTGCAGCAACAGATTTTGAAACATTATAATTTTCAGAGAACGAGTTTGTCTTTGCAATATCTGAATAATGAAAGTTTCTGCTGTAAGCACAGACCTCAATCCTACGAACTGAAAAGTCATGTTACAAATGAAGAATTATGAGCGGAGCAAATTAAACAAGTAAAAGTTTTTCAAGTTTTTAGGAAGTGTGAATTTAAAGCAACATGTTTATTAAAGAAATTAATTTAAAGATTTGTTTATTACTGCTGGTTACTAATAGACACTAGAATGTACAGCCTTGAAACTACCCTTAGGGCTCCAAAATTAATTTGGCTTTATAATAATATTCGGTTTTTGATAACAGCATTTGGAATTGATTTTAGATATTTAGATATTCCGTGCAAAATATTAAATATTCATTGGCTTTGCAAACTAGCTTTCTATAAAAATGAATTATCTTCCCTCATCACTGTGAAGAAATTAAATAAGTCTCTCCGTGTATGCATTTCTATTTTATATATACATAGATACAGTTGATAATCCTCCCTTACCAACTGCTCGTTCAGTGACTGCTCAAAATTACAGCCACACTGAAAAAGGAGATTTATGACCAGATCTTGAAGTTGTGCCAGTGTCTCAACATCTCCATGGTGACACAATCACATTTGTGACCTTCCCAGCCAGAGTCCAATAAGCCTAGTTAGTGAGCAAGCTGACAGGAAATCACAAGTCATGGTTACATAACATATTTAACAACAGCAGGAGATTCACTTAATGATTGAAGCTGGAACTGATGGTGTAACTCAGACATATAACTCATGTGACATTTCACTTTAGGACCACATTTCTTACTGATGGAATTTTCGGTCCCAATTGCAGTCAATAATTGAGGACTATCCTGTATAAATACACACATACACACACACACACACATTTATTTATATCCTGAGTTTATTATTTTTATATATAACTCAAGGTGGCAAACGTACCTAATCCTCCTTCCTCCTCCTATTTTCTCCACAACAACCCTGTGAGATGGATTGGAAAGAGAGAGAGAGCACACACACACAAAACACATATACAGTATGTACATATATAACTCTTGCTTAGTTCTTAGTTCGTCCATGTTTTGGAGGAAATCATCACCCATGTGATGAGTCGATCTCTTATTAAGAAATCATAATAAAGTTGATACAATATGTTTTAGTGAGAGACATCTCCCCTTTTTGCTTATAACCAGCACAACTTTTGCCCACTTCCAATCATTTATAAGAAAGTAAGATGCGTAACAAAAAACAACTCATATCCTGGTGTGGTGTTTGTGTTTTTTCTGTTTGTGTGTGCATGTGTAAGATTAGGACTAGAAAGCAATTACTGGAAGCAATATTAAGAGCTGAATGTTACACTGATTTGAACTGAATATCTACTTTTGTTTATTGATGATGATCAGGGATGGGAAACCCTTGTCCCATATGGATGCCACTTCACCCCTTTGCCTCTTTGGTGGACTCCAGTCTCCAGTGGAAAGCAGACTCATTCCATCCACCCAGTAGCAAAATCCTCCGCCGGTTGGCACCAGTTCTCTGTCTTCGCATGTGCGGTGCGTGCCAGATGTGTGCTGCGTGTGTGCATGCGCACTGCTTGCTGGATGCATGCTGCACGCATGTGCATGCAAAGTGTGCACCAGACACATGCTGTGCGCGCATGTGCAGTCCACACCAAATGCACACTTTCGGATTTCCTGCTTTTTCAAAAACTTTTTAAAGCATTTTTAAAAAGCATTCTCGGGAACTGAGAACTTTTTAAAGCATTCTCAGGAACTGGTAGTAAAAAAATGCTTAAAAAGTTAAAAAAAAAAGTTCTGAAGATCAGCTGAGCAACGCATGATCGTCAGAACTATTTTTTTACTTTTTAAAGCATTTCTTACTACCGGTTTGGGCGAACCGGTAGCATTTCACCCCTGCATCCACCATAGTTTATCATTTAGTGTTGGGAGTTACGTTTTCAGTGATGAAGTAAAACTTGCTTTGGGGACTTTTAAGGTGTGATAGTAGCAATGCCGTGTTTCTTCATATTTCCCACTGCTCCTGTCAATGCTTAGAAGGAAACGTTGGAAAATGCTTGGGAAACACTTAGGAAGTTTTGGATGTATGACCAACAATAGGGAATGTCAGCAATTCCTGACAAAGAATACCAGCAATTTCAGAAAAATGAGAAGTAACAGTTCTGGTAACTGTAGAAGAGGAAAAAAGAATGAAGGAGAAAGAGAATGAAAGAAGGGCAAGTTTCCAGAGTCAAGACAGAGGGAACAGGTGGGCATGAGCGAATCCATATTTACGTGGTGCATATTGTATGGCTACATACCCTATGTGCTCATAAGTGAAAGCATGCGGGCAGATGAATGGAGGTTGTGTGGATGGGTGAGCCCCATACGTATGATGGTCCATATAATGTGATGCCTATCTGTGGATGTGTCTCTGCCCCATCTGTTTAATGCTTTGTCCCTGAAAATTACTCATCCTTGTCTTGACATATATGAGATAAAGAATCTTTACCGGGTTTAGCTTTGCATTTCTTAACTCAGCTTCCATGTGCTCAGCTGCCTTTCACAATCACATGCGAGTGAATAGTTACCATATTTCTAGAAGGAAATTTTTTTTATTTTATTTTGTCACACAGTATATATAAGCATAAGCATGAAATAATTATACAATATATAAGTATATATATAAGCGTGAGTATGAATTAACTATATTAATTGGATATAATGAAAGGTAACAATAGGACACGAATGGTAGGCACTCTTGTGCTGTTATATCTAATATGGCGTGGTGGTTAAACAGCTCGACTTGGAACAGGGATATTCAGGCTGGGTGGGTAACTGAACTTGGGCCAATCATTCCCTCTTGACTTAGACTGGGAAGCTGAAGACTCTTATCTACCAACCTGCATTGAACCAGTGTAGTTGATTACAGTCTGTAATTTTAAGAGGGCTTCATCCTGCACTGTATTGATTCAGACTGAGGATGGCAATCATAATAATAATCAGAACCAGGTTCAGAAGATGGCAACAAAAATGATACACGGACTTGAGGATGTGTACTATGAACCAGGGGTGGGTTCTACTTACCTTTACTGCTGGTTCGCAACAGGACTGTGCACGCTTCTGCACATGCGCAAAAGCTTCCTGATGACATCCGGGTCAGTGGGCGGAGCTTCCCGCTGTTTTTACTACCGGTTCTTGTGAACTAGTCCGAACCGGGGGCAATCCACCACTGCTATGAACACAGGTAGAAAGAATTTGGATTATTCAGTCTGGAATTGAGAAGCCTGAGAGAAGACATATTACTAATGAAGTATATGTGTCCCAGGATAATGTTGCAGGATCTAATCTAGGTGGGTTACTGAGACCCGAGGTTTTGTCTTCCGAGCTTTTGGAATCATGTTGAAGCAAATACGCAGGGAATTTCTCTGTGTGACATACTGTATTAGCTGTATGCAGATGCATCAAGAGAAGCTAGAGTGGAAGAAGAGGAAAAAAAAAACCATCTTTCCATTGTCACAGAAACTAGAACTAGAAATAATGGACACAAGGTGCAGCCAGTGGTGAAATCCAATTTTTTTTACTACCAGTTCTGTGAGTGTGGCTTGGTGGGAGTGGCTGGCTTGGTGGGTGTGGCTTGGTGAGTGCGGCAGGAGAAGGATACTGCAAAATCCCCATTCCCACCCCACTCCAGGGGAAGGATATTGCAAAATCCCCATTCCCACCCCACTCTGGAGCCAGCCAGAGGTGGTATTTGCCTGTTCTCC
This sequence comes from Ahaetulla prasina, assembly GCF_028640845.1. Lineage (NCBI taxonomy): Eukaryota > Metazoa > Chordata > Lepidosauria > Squamata > Colubridae > Ahaetulla > Ahaetulla prasina. The sequence continues at coordinate 139,136,696 of NC_080540.1, forward strand.
GCTGCTCAAAATTTCCACCACCAATTCTCCAGAACCTGTCAGAACCTGCTGAATAGCACCCCTGGGTGCAGCTATCTACATTTTATTAAGTCTACAGAAAAACTTTCTTTAATTGGATTTTTGCATGTTGCAGAGGGATAAACTAGATGAAGCTTGTGGTTCCACCCAACTCCACAATTATATGCTCCTGTGATTCTATATGTAATTAACGCACCTCTTTTGTTTTGTACAGAGAAGAAAGGAAAGGCTTCGAATGCACAGAGGAGACCTGGAAACAGATTGTGGCCATAGACCCAGGGATGAGTTTTATGCATCCATCCAAAGTTTATCCATCCAATTTACATTTGAACAGCCTGTATGTGCATAGTCTTGTATATTTCATCAGGAATTTCAAGGGCAGTGCTGCTAGGCTGAATACTAATATTCCCTGTTTGTGCAAACATTTGGTTTAATACACAACATTTTAGGATTATGGTCTTGTTGCTGTACTCCTTCATCGCCTCCATCCCCCTCCCAGCTTTTGACTAACTTCTTCTAACTTGTCTGTTTTCTCAGATTTAGACAAATCAGTGTGAACCTGTCTTGGGAAGGAACCCTTTCTTTAACTGGTCAGTTATATTATTCTAGTAGTTCTCATGAAGGGCATCACAACTTTGTTTCATCTGCTTTGAGGTTACAGATCCCCCTGACCTCGCTGCACTTCAAACTTCATTTCATCGTGCAAATATTGCAATTTTTCTATGGGAGCTCAAGGGGCTCACCCTCAATTCTCACAACAACCCTATGAAATCGCTTGCACTGAGAAAGAAGGTTGATAGCCTTATGGGAAACAATAACAACAACAAAACAATCCAAAGGAAACTGGAGAGCAATGTCGTATCACTGACCATGACTTCTAAGAAGCTTAGAACACTTATTCATTTATTTATTGGACATATAAGAAGGTTGACTGCTGAAGTCTTGCAGTGGTTTATGGTAAAACATAAAATATTTTTCAAGGCCTTTTTAACAGCCAGCAAATGGATCTCCTCAACTAAGTAAGGACTGGCATATTTCAAGGACTGGTTGGATGAAGAATTGGAAGGTTAGTCAATTAGAATGCTAAGTCTTAAAGCTAAGTCTTGGATTTTCTCCCTCAACTTGTAGTTTGCATACCTGTTGGCTGTTGAATTTCAGCATTCACTTCTTGACTTTATATAACTCCCTAATGTAAGTGGTATGACTTGGTACTTTGGGAATAACAAAGAATGAAGTCTGTACAAAGTGGCCCTTTGCAGCAGTGTTCCATAGGAAACAATGAAGTTTATCAATCCAAAATTAATAGGGTTAAGAGATGTACATAGATGTCTGTGTGGGTAAGATTATCAGCCCTGCTATCAAGCAAAACCAAGCATTTAATAGTGAGTGCATGTGCCATGCACTACCATGTGCACTAAACCAACAGGTGACAAGAAAGTAGGGACAGTCAGGCACAACACAGGTTATGTAGACAGTAAACACAAGGTCAATCCAAATGGACTCAAATGTCTATACACCAATGCCCAGAGTATGAGGAATAAACAGGGTGAATTAGAAATTCAAGTAAATGAGGGGAGATATGACATTGTTGCCATTACGGAAACTTGGCGGGATGAAACCCACAAATGGAACATACAGCTAGAGGGATATAAATTATTTAAAAGAAATAGACCAAATAAAAGAGGAGGTGGAGTTGCACTATATATAAGAAATAACTACATCTCTACAAAAATAGAGCACAACAATGATGAAAATCATCTTGAATGCATTTGGGTCAATATAAAAGGGGTGAAAAATGATATTGCCAAAGGTCTATACTATAGACCACCCAACCAAACAGAGGAAGTAGATGAACTTTTTGCTAGTCAGCTAACTAAGGTATGTAAGAAGCACATCACAGTAGTAATGGGGGATTTTAACTACCCTGACATCAACTGGGAGACAAACTCTGCACCAAGCGGAAGATCCAACAGGTTCCTAACAAACCTAGCAGACAACTTTGTTTCCCAAAAGGTAGAGAAGGCAACAAAGGGATCACCCATATTGGACTTGATTCTCACTAACAGAGATGAAATGATAGAAGGTGTTGAAGCTACAGGAACCTTGGAGGCAAGTGACCACGCAATATTGGAATTCGACATTAAGCAAATACAGGTAGTAGAACAAAGTCAAACTAGAGTCTTGGACTTTAAGAGAGCTAATTTCAATAAACTTAGAGAGAGCTTGAGAAGGATTCCATGGATGAGAATCCTCAAGGGGAAAACAACTCAAGAAGCTTGGGAAATTTTGAAAAGTGAGATTATAAAAGTGCAGTCTAGCACAATACCAATGAAGAAGAAAAATAATAGATCTCAAAAGAAACCAGCATGGATGCATAAAGAACTATCTGACAAATTGAAAGACAAAAAGGACAAGTATAAAAAGTGGAAAGAGGGGCAAATAACTAAGGCAGAATATCAGCAAATAGCCCGAGCCTATAAAGATGAAGTGAGGAAAGCTAAGGCTCACAATGAACAAAGGCTAGTGACAAAAGTAAAAAATAAGAAAAAAAAGCTTCTTCTAACATGTTAAAAACAAGAAAAAAGTCAAGGAAACAATTGGCCCATTGTTGGGAGAAAGTGGCAAGAAGATGACAAACAACAGGGAGAAAGCAGATCTACTTAACTCATATTTTGCATCTGTCTTTACACAAAAGGAAAAAACAATCCAACCTATCAAAAACAGCACCACAAAAAACAGATTAGTGACACAAGTTAAAATAGGGAAGAAAATGGTAAGTGAACACCTGTCTATCCTAGATGAGTTCAAATCACCAGGACCGGATGGATTACATCCCAAGGTTCTGAAGGAACTGGCAGATGTGATCTCAGAACCACTGAACTATATCTTTCAAAGATCCTGGAGCACAGGGGAGCTGCCAGAGGACTGGAAAAGAGCTGATGTAGTTTCCATCTTCAAAAAAGGGGAGAAAAAAAAAACCAGATCCAGGAAACCACAGACCTATCAGCCTGACCTCAATACCGGGGAAGATTCTGCAAAAGATAATCAAGCAACAAATCACCGAGCACCTAGAAGCAAACAAAGTAATAACCAAAAGTTAATGTAGGTTTGTCAAAAACAGATCATGCCAGACTAATCTCATTGCATTCTTTGTCAAAGTGACAAAATTAGTAGACCAGAGGAATGCTGTCGATATAATTTACTTGGATTTCAGTAAAGCATTTGATAAAGTAGACCATAACCTACTACCAGATAAAGTAGAAAAATATGGGTTAGACAGCACCACCACCAGATGGATTCGTAACTGGCTGACTAAGTGCACTCAACGTGTAGTCCTCAATGGAACTACATCCACATGGAGGGAAGTATGCAGCGGAGTACCCCAAGGCTCTGTTTTAGGCCCAGTAATCTTCAACATCTTCATCAATGACTTGGACAAGGGGATAGATGGGGAACTCATCAAATTTGAAGATGACACCAAGCCGGCAAGAATAGCCAACACTCCAGAAGATAGGCTCAAGTTACAGAAGGATCTTGACAGACTTGAACATTGGGCGCTATCTAACAAAATGAAATTCAACAGTGAAAAAAGTAAGGTTCTACGTTTAGGCAAAAAAACCCAAAATGCACAGGTACTGTATATTGGTACCTTGCTCAATAGTAGTACCTGTGAGAAGGATCTTGGAGTCCTAGTGGACAACCATTTAGATATGAGCCAGCAGTGTGCAGCAGCTGCTAAAAAACCCAACACAGTTCTGGGCTGCATAAACAGAGGGATAGAATCAAGATCATGAAGTGTTAGTGCCACTTTATAATGCCTTGGTAAGGCCACACTTGGAATACTGCATCCAGTTTTGGTCGCCACGATGTAAAAAAGATGTTGAGACTTTAGAAAGAGTGCAGAGAAGAGCAACAAAGATGATTAGGGGACTGGAGGCTAAAACATATGAAGAATGATTGCAGGAACTGGGTATGTCTAGTTTAATGAGAAGAAGGACTAGGGGAGACATCATAGCAGTGTTCCAATATCTCAGGGGCTGCCACAAAGAAGAGGGAGTCGGGCTGTTCTCCAAAGCACCTGAGGGTAGAACAAGAAGCAATGGGTGGAAACTGATCAAGGAAAGAAGCAACTTAGAACTAAGGAGAAATTTCCTGACAGTTAGAACAATTAATAAGTGGAACGACTTACCTGCAGAAGTTGTGAATGCACCAAGACTGGAAATTTTTAAGAAAATGTTGGATAACCAACTGACTGAGATGGTGTAGAGTTTCCTGCCTGGGCAGGGGATTGGACAAGAAGGCCTCCAAGGTCCCTTCCAACTCTGTTGTTGTTGTTGTTGTTGTTGTTGTTGTTGTTGTTGTTGTTGTTGTTGTTATTATTATTATTATTATTATTATTATTATTATTATTATTATTATATTTGAACAAAAGAACAGGCTGACACATTTCAAATTTGCAGTTTCCCAGATTATAGAAAGCCAGCTAAGTGCAAGTCCCAGGCAGAGTGGTTAAGGAATATGGAAGTCTCTATCTGCCTGTCTTCCTGTCTGTCTATCTATCTATCTGTCTGTATCCTTATTATTTTTACAAACAACCCAAGGCAGTGGACATATCCAACACATATTCCTCCTCCTATTTTCTCCATAACAATAATCCTGTGAGCTGGATTGGACTGAAAGAGTGACTAGTCCAACGCCACCCAGCCAGAGTTCATGGCTAAGGCAAGATTTGAACTCATGGTCTCCTGCTTTCTAGCTGGTGCCTTAAGCACTAGACCAAACTGGTTCTCATTCTCTGTCATGCTAGTCAGGCAGAAATGTCACAATCCTGGTGTTCCCACACTTTCGATTTTTATCTTGGCCAGCTTACTCCTTTTATTGATCACAGATGTAAAAGAATCCTTGTGGATGTTCTGAATACAATACAATACAATACAATACAATTCAATACAATACAATACAATACAATACAATACAATACAATACAATACAATACAATACAATACAATTCTTTATTGGCCAAGTGTGATTGGACACAGAAGGAATTTGTCTTTGATGCATATGCTCTCAGTGTACATAAAAAGAAAAGATACATATGTTAAGAATCATAAGGTACAACACTTAATGATAGTCGTATCATATGTACAAATAAGCAATCAAATCATACTAGGAAATAATCAATAAAAATCTTAAGGATACAAGCAACAAAGTTACAGTCATACAGTCATAAGTGGGAGGAGATGGGTGATAGGAACAATGAGAAGACTAATAGTAATGCAGAAGTAATAGTAATACTTCCTTCTTATGAATTTATCTATTTAATAGCAATAGAAATAGAACTTAGATTTATATACCACTTTACAGTGCTTTACAGCCCTTTCTAAGCGGTTTACAGAGTCAGCCTATTGCCCCCAACAATTTTGGTCCTCATTTTACCCACCTCAGATAGATGGAAGGCTGAGTCAACCTTGGGCCTGATGAGATTTGAACTGCAAAAGTGCAGCCAGCAGTCAGTAGAAGTAACTGCAGTACTGCATTCTAACCACTGCCCCACTGCGGCTCATAATAAATGTTTATCCCACCTTTATGATTTTATCAGTAACTCAAGGCGACAAACATATATAATACTCCTTCGTCCTCCTATTTTCCTTATAACCACAACACTGCGGTAGGCAGGGCTAAGGGAGAAAGGGGCTGGCCCAAAGTCACCCATCTGGTTTTTCATGCCTAAAGTAGGACTGGAACTCACATTCTCCTAATTTCAAGGTCAGTACCTTAACTTCTACACTGAACTGGTGTTTGCAGCAGCTCTTCTGCCATCCACCTAAGATTAGCAGAGGGGCAGGCTTGCTATGGAAGACAACACATTTTCAGAGCCAGCAGAGTTGTTAATTGCGTAACTGGTAAACCAGGGTTTTACTGGCCTGCTAGAATTTAATCCTCTTGACCAATTAGAAAAAAGTGCCTAAAGTCTGGAAGAGAGTGGCTATTGGAGGTTTCATTATTTTCTTCCAACTTTCATCATTAAAACTAAGGCAAATAATCTGGGGTCTTTCAGACATTTTGAATTCTATTTCCCATCAGAGGCAGCCAAGAATCCCATCAGGCAGGTCTATCAATCTGGAGGGCATTAGATTGTCTGCTACAGCATTAAACAGACTCTAAACACATTCCTTGGTATGTAGACATCCATTCCACACATGTTTTTGGGCCCATTTTTTAAAATTAACAGCTGGTCAGGATACGGTGGGACTATACAGTGCTCTGTACAAAAGAAAAGTGACTTTGCCCATGCAGAATTTTGGGATGGGGGTGGGAAAGCTAGAATAACACGAGTACCAGTGATGGGTTTCAAATTTTTTTGAATTCTGTGGGTGTGGCTTGGTGGGCAAGGCGTGGCTTGGTGGGGAAGGATACTGCAAAATCCCCATTTCCTCCCGATCAGCTGGGACTTGGGAGGCAGAGAATAGATGGAGGCAGGGCCAGTCAGAATTTTTACTACCGGTTTCTGAACTACTCAAAATTTCCACTTCCGGTTCTCCAGAACTGGTCAGAACCTGCTGAAACCCACCTCTATGGGTACCCACAATCTTTCTCTTCTCTATTAAAATCACTGGAAGAAACAATGAGGCTGACTCTTCCTTCTTGTGAGATTGTAACAATCTCAGTCAAAAATTTCTCCCTGCGCTTTCACTCATTCTGCTGAAATTCAAAGGCACACGAGGGACAAAAAAAAAGGCTCATGTGTGTGTTGTAGAAGACTGTGACAAACAAACAAACCTAGATTCTAAACAAAACAACAGCTTTCTTCTTCCTTACCAACACACGACAGCTCTTATATTTATTCCCCAAAAAATTATATTTTTTTCTGAATCAGGTATTTTTTAACTCAACGGGGAATACGCCGAACCATTTCCCTGTTATTTGAAGTCTGTTCCCTTTTTGCCCTGTACTTTCTTTCCCATATATTTAATATACACATACATGCACATGAGTGAGCAAGCTCACACACTTGCGCACGCTTCTCAGCTCTGCATCTGTGCCCAACGGCAACGCTTGTTTCATCAAATTTAGATTAAAAGCTGCAATTTTCTTACGGAAGCCTGTAGCTCCCGGGCTGTTCTTGCGGTATCCTCTCTTCCCTCCTGAGCTGCCAGAGCAGCTGCTTCCTCCATTCACATGCTATGCCATGGAGAAGATAGCTCATGAAATTGTATGCTATTGATTTTAATTCAGTCTCTGTAATCTTTTGGCTTGATCCACGAAGCTGGGGGCAGGAGCGAGGTATAATTTGCAACCCTGGAAAGGTGGCAGATTCTCTCTTCCCTTCTTTTAATTGCCTGACATTAGGAATATTTATACTTAAATGTCACATCCTTGGAAAATTGGGTTATGCAAAGAAGTACTACAGCCAAGAAATCAGTGGGCTCCCTGTCAAAGCTACAAGAGATAGAGTTGGAACAACCATCTATCAAAGGAGCTTTGTGATGAATTCTAAGAATTGAGCAGAAGGGTTTTTAAAGATTTTATGGAAGGCTTGAACACTCTTGGCCTGGTAGGTGGATGTGTGTGTGTGTATTTTGGCGTGTGTGTCTCTGTACAAGTGTGTACCATGGAGGCACATACTTGTGTACACAGAAGATGCAATTACAAACCAGGTGAATGTGAGGAACATCTGTTACGGGCATTTTTCAGATTGGTTGTAATTCAGAAGTGGTAGTTGGATGAATGCAAAATAAAGCTTTGCAACAGCAACCAGCCTGCCTTCAACTGAGGAGCTGTATACTATATGAGTCAGAAAGAGGGCTGAGAATACCTTACAGACCCCTCACATCCTGGACATAAACTGTTTCAACTACTTCTCTCACTATAGGGCAGTGATGGCTAACCTTTTTGCCATCACGTGCAAGGAAGGGGGGATGGGGGTTCATGTGCGTGCTTGGCCACACCCATAATTCTATGCGTCCCGCCCCGTGCATGTGACCCCCACCTATGGCATGAGATGGCTGGGTAGGCCCGTTTTTCTCTCTCACCTGGCTCCAGAGCCTCTCTATGAGTCTGGGGAGGGCAAAAACAGCTTCCCCCCAGAGGCTCTCCGGAGGCCAGAGGAGTCTTTGGAGGCTGGGGACAGCAGAAAATGTCACTTCCTGTCCAGCCAGAAGTTGGTAAACGGGCCGTTTCTGGCCTCTGGAGGGCCTGGGAGGGTGGGGAAGGCCGTTTTCACCCTCCCCAGACTCATAGAGAGGCTCTGGAGCCAGGTGAGAGAGAAAAATGGGCCTTCTCCACCACCACCCAGGCCCTCTGGAGGCAGGAAACAGCCTGTTTACCTACTTCTGGTGGACCCAGAAGGCCCAAAAATCAGCTGGCTGATGCACGCATGTGCGCTGGAGCTGAGTTTGCATGGCCACTGATATGGTTACGCGTGCCACCTGTGGCACATGTGCCATAGGTTTGCCATCACGACTATAAGGTATGATGGCAAACCTTTTTGGCACTTAGTGCTAAAAAGGAAGTGTGTGCACACTTGTCTGGGATCTGACCCAGAAAATGCACTTCCGGTTTACGGCGAGTGTATGAACGCTGACCAGCTAGACTTCTGGCTACTGGTGCACATGCGTGCATGACAATCAGTTGATCAGCATGCATGCTCCTGCCAGAAAACTCTTCCAGTTTCCAGCACTGCCACATGCACAAAGGCCAGCTGATCATCCTGTGTGCATGTGCACCAGAAACCCGGAAGTGGAACAGGCGCCACCATGCGTGCCAGGCAACATGGCTCCGCATGCTACTTTGAGCATGTGTGCCATAGGTTTGCCATCATGGCTATAGGGCATTGCATGCCAAAACAACTAGACACAAGGACAGTTTTTCCCCCATGCCATCACTCTGCTAAACAACTAATTACCCCAGTAGTGTCTTATGTCTAAGTATATTTACGCATGTAGTATGGCTATACTACTATTACCCTTCCTAACTTTTCTACTTCCTTCTCCACTGGTATCTTATGATTACAATATATACTCAATATAGTCCTCAATATAGTCCTCAACGGAACTACATCCACATGGAGGGAAGTATGCAGTGGAGTACCCCAAGGTTCTGTTTTAGTCCCAGTACTCTTCAACATCTTCATCAATGACTTGGACGAGGGGATAGATGGGGAACTCATCAAATTTGAAGATGACACCAAGCTGGCAGGAATAGCCAACACTCCAGAAGATAGGCTCAAGTTACAGAAAGATCTTGACAGACTTGAACATTGGGCGCTATCTAACAAAATGAAATTCAACAGTGAAAAAAGTAAGGTTCTACATTTAGGCCAAAAAAACAAAATGCACCAGTACCGTATATGTGGTACCTTGCTCAATAGTAGTACCTGTGAGAGGGATCTTGGAGTCCTAGTGGATAACCATCTAGATATGAGCCAGCAGTGTGCAGCAGCTGTTAAAAAAGCCAACACAGTTCTGGGCTGCATAAACAGAGGGATAGAATCAAGATCACGTGAAGTGCTAGTACCACTTTATAATGCCTTGGTAAGGCCACACTTGGAATACTGCATCCAGTTTTGGTCGCCACGATGTAAAAAAGATGTTGAGACTCTAGAAAGAGTGCAGAGAAGAGCAACAAAGATGATTAGGGGACTGGAGGATAAAACATATGAAGAACGGTTGCAGGAACTGGGCATGTCTAGTTTAACAAAAAGAAGGACTAGGGGAGACATGATAGCTGTGTTCCAATATCTCAGGGGCTGCCACAAAGAAGAGGGAGTCGGGCTGTTCTCCAAAGCACCTGAGGGTAGAACAAGAAGCAATGGGTGGAAACTGATCAAAGAAAGAAGCAACTTAGAACTAAGGAGAAATTTCCTGACAGTTAGAACAATTAATAAGTGGAACGACTTGCCTTCAGAAGTTGTGAATGCTCCAACACTGGAAATTTTTAAGAAAATGTTGGATAACCATCTGACTGAGATGGTGTAGGGTTTCCTGCCTGGGCAGGGGGTTGGACTAGAAGGCCTCCAAGGTCCCTTCCAACTCTGATGTTATATACTTTGTTGTTTGTATGTTCATTGAGAACTTATGCACTGGAGACAAATTCCTTGTATGTCCAGTGACATTTAACCAATAAAGAATTCTATTCTATTATGATTATTTATTCATAGATCTTATACATGGATGATAATGGTGTTAACGGACTGGTTACACACACACACACACACACACACAAAGTTGACTCAGCTTTCCTTCCTTCTGAGGTGGGTAAAATGAGGACCCAGATTGTTGGGGGCAATAGGCTGATTCTGTAAACTGCTTAGAAGTGCTGTAAAGCACTATGAAATGCTATATACAGTAAATCTACATGCTATTGCTAATCTAAGTATTTCTTCTATTGTTACTCAAGAACTGAATATACTTATTGCAGTGTGGAATTACACCAGAATGAAGTTACTGTCATATCTGTTTATGCAGGCACAGTTTTCCTCAACTCTTGATGCCTTCCAGATGAGGAGATGGTGGCTGGGAATTCCAGGAGTTTTAATCTAATCTATGTGGGGAGTACCAAACTGGAGTGTGTGTGTGATTCTAGACACTGAGGATGATTTAGATTACACGCCATGATGGTGGGAGTGGAGTGCTTACATTACCCATGATCATTTCTTCTCTGGTTGTTAGCGTACAACCTCTGCAATACTCTCACCGTCTATTTATTCTTTCTCCTGGAAGAGAAGATCTTTGAAATAATAATAATAATACAAAAGCTTTATTTAGTCATCAAAACCTGATCTTATGAAGTCTTCTTTCATATGGCCCATCTGAACATTTAAACCATAGTTTGAAAGATTGGGAATGAGTTCTGAGTTTACAGTCTCTGACTTCCCTTATTACGCATTTGACTGAGGGAATAACTTCCTGCTTTCTACAATATCCAGACCAATCGTTTTTATTCAAGGAAAATTTTGAGCCAGGATGATAAAATATAGGTTATTTGGATGGGGCTAGGTTGTGGGTTATTGTTTCCATGTATACAGGGTTGAAGATATTTGTGTAGTGACAGAAGATAATGGGGTTCTGCAGCAGGGAAGACTTGCGTGTGTTTTATTTATGTGGGCCGATTTATTTTAAATATGTCATTGGCTGTAGTATTTTCCTATGATATGTTACTCTCTTTCTACTACTGCTGGGTTGTTTGTAATTCCTCATTGTTGGCTGCCTTGTACAAATAATATTCTATACAATAAATAAAATCTCTGCCAGGGAACACATGACTGGGGAGGGCAGAAAGTTGTGTAAAGGATGGGTAAAGTTTCAAGACTCTTGTCCGGGGTTTTTGTCCCTTGGCCGTTGCTGCCTGTTCAGCCTAGTTTGGCCCTCAAGCATTGATCTTGAAAATAGCAGACAAGGTGGTGACCTTCTGTCTGGAGGAAGAGAGACCCCCTTCAGACTGCAGATCAAGGCCGACATGATTCACTGCTTCTCTTTTATACAAAAGAAACCTTTGCACCTTGAAAATGAAATGCCAACGGGAAGATCTAATGCTTGTAATTTCTCTAGCATATTCATTTTCTAGCCCTCAATGTTCAAAATGTATGTATTACTGAACTGAAACCAGTGGAATTTAACCACTTGTTTTCTGGACCAGGGGTCTCCAACGTTGGCAACTTTAAGCCTGGAGGACTTCAACTCCCAGAATTCCCCAGCCAGCTTTGCTGGCTGGGGGGTTCTGGGAGTTGAAGTCCTCCAGGCTTAAAGTTGCCAACGTTGGAGACCCCTGTTCTGGACTCTTTGTTGCTCTCCGAGCTTGCTTGTTTTTGTGCAGACGTTTCATTACCCAGTTAGGGTAACACCTTCAATTCTAGAAGACGGTAGGGTTTGATCTCTACTTATATACAGTGGATTGCCTTGTCAGTATTGGGGTGGTAGCACCTTGGTAAATGTCTATGGAGATTCTCAGTCATCCAGGTCATGGTTGTTCCAAAGGTGTTTCTTCAGGAGGCAACTGGACTCTCTTGTTTTTCTTTGAAGTCATTTCACTTCTCATCTAAGAAGCTTCTTCAGCTCTGACTGGATCCTTCCATTTTCCCACCATCCAGTCAGAGCTGAAGAAGCTTCTTGGATGAGAAGCGAAACATCTTCAAAGAAAAAACAAGAAAATCCAGTTGTCTCCTGAAAAAAAGCACCTTTGGGACTAGCAACTTGTTAGCTCCTTGATTGGGCTTTTGTTAACTACTTGATTGTTGGACTGAGTTGGCAGATCCTTGATTGGGTTTTGTTTACTGCTTGATTGTTTGCCTGGTGTTAATCTGTGCTTGTCTGGGTGTCGATTGCTAGCCAGAAAGTGTTCTGCTCTTTTTGTTTCCTTTTTATTTTTTATTGTCTCTTTCAAATGGTATGTAAATGTTGTTTATCTTTATGTGCCAGTTGATGGCTCATTTGTCTGAGTGCCAAGTTTCCAGGAATTTCATAGCATTTTTGGACTTAGCTTGGTCTAGGATGGTCAACCAAGCTAAAAGAGCATCAAGGACTCCACAGTTCAACCCTGAGCTACATATATATTCTCTTCTATTTACATATATATTCTCTTCTATGTTCTCTGCTTCCACCTTGTGGTTTGCTGACCTATTGATGACTAGAACACGGCTGTCACTTGCATCGCGCCATCACGTTGCTGTCACATGATGTTTTGCTATGTTTTTTCCATTTGTGGAGCAGGGGTAGGCGTGGCCTACACATGACGCATCTGACCCGTGGGCCACAAGTCTAGAAAAACCCTGTTGTTTAGCCTGAATTCCTTTCTTTCAACGAAAGAGCATGTCATCATCGCAACAAGAAGGGAAAAATACTTAAGTTTGTCAGCCAACCCAAAAAAACAAAATGTGTAAGCAAGACAGAAATAATAATCCACAGGTTCTTGCATATCTATGATTTACAAAAAAATAATAATTTGATCAGGTGCCATTCTAACTTAAGAAGAAGGTGTTGTATTAATGCATTTATTTAAGACAATCTTCATGCCTCTGTTCCCTTTTTATGTAATAATTTTATCTCTATAATAAGGTTGAGATACATTTCAGTCTTTGGCCAGGTTTTTGGAGCATGGAAGGAGTACGGATTCAGGAACGAGGATTTTGAGGAGAGCCAATGACTGTACCTTTTTGATCTCTCTTTGATTTCAATGTTTTTCTGAGCCGTGACGTCTAGGTTTTACAATTCATGCACCAGCCTACAGGAATTGACACTGAGATTAATTTAAAAATGTTTATGGCATTAGATGTAATTCGGCTTGGTACAGATTTACAGCTGATTCAGTCAACTAGTTTGCAGAGAACGTTCTTTTTTTTTTTTTTTTAAATTGAATTTACCAGAACTGGCATATTTGACAACGGGTGAAACCTGCTGACTTGTCACAAGCTTCCAAAATGATTGTTTTAGAATCCGTAAGTACTGTACCTTCTGCCAAATTCAAACAAACAAATGCATTTTTCATATACCGTATTTTTTGGAGTATAAGATGCTCCTTAGTTTTGGGGGATGAAAACAAGAAAAAAGCTGATTGGCAGGTGGATCAGCCTCCTGGAATACCCCCAATCAACTGTTCCCAGAGGTGAATTTTAGCAACAGGTACCTTGGTTGTGAGCTCTGTGCCTTGCTTTTTTTTTTGCTTTTTTTCTGCCTCTGAAACTTCTGAAACTCCTTTGAGAAAAAACTTCTTTTCCTGCCTCTGAAAGCCTCCGAAACAGCTTCAGAAAAAAAGCCTCTGAAGTTCTGTTTGGGGGCTTCTTTTCTGAAGCTTCTTTTCTGATGCTTTTTTCAGCCTCTGAAACCTCTGTTTGAGAAGCTGGGCAGGGCTACATTCGGAGTATAAGACACACCCAGATTTTCAGTCTCTTTTTTGGGGGAAAAAAGGTTCATCCTATACTTCGAAAAATACGGTATTTTGTAGTGGCTTCCTTAGAATAGCTATAAATATGATGCAATGTTTGACTCACTTATGGTCATTTATGCCGGTGATTTTGGCGTGCTTTCACTCATTCAATAAATAACTTATATATTGCAGATTATTATTATTATTATTATTATTATTATTATTATTATTATTAATAATAATAATAATAATAATAATAATAATAATAATAATAATGATCTGACTAGGCCTTCCCAAACCACGAAGCAGACTCCTTATCCTGACAAAAATCCCTTTTTATTAAATTACTCTGACTTTAACATAACATAATAAAAGAGTTGGAAGGAACCTTGGAGGTCTTCTAGTCCAACCCCCTGCCCAGGCAGGAAACCCTACACCATTTCAAACAAATGGTTATCCAACATTTTCTTAAAAATTTCCAGTGTTGGAACATTCACAACTTCTGCAGGCAAATTGTTCCACTTATTGATTGTTCTAACTATCAGGAAATTTCTCCTTAGTTCTAAGTTGCTTCTCTCCTTGATTAGTTTCCATCCATTGTTTCTTGTCCTGCCTTCAGGTGCTTTGGAGAATAGCTTGACTCCCTCTTCTTTGTGGCAACCCCTGAGATATTGGAACACAGCTATCATGTCTCCCCTAGTCCTTCTTTTCATTAAACTAGACATACCCAGTTCCTGCAATCGTTCTTCATATGTTTCAGCCTCCAGTCCCTTAATAATCTTTGTTGCTCTTCTCTGCACTCTTTTTAGAGTCTCCACATCTTTTTTACATCATGGCGACCAAAACTGAATGCAGTATTCCAAATGTGGCCTTACCAAGGCATTATAAAGTGCTATTAACACTTCACGTGATCTTGATTCTATCCCTCCGTTTCGCAGCCCAGAACTGTGTTGGCTTTTTTGGCAGCTGCTGCACACTGCTGGCTCATATCTAACTGGTTGTCCACTAGGACTCCAAGATCCCCCTCACAGTTACTACTATTGAGCAAGGTACCACATATACGGTACCTGTGCATTTTTTTTTTTGCCTAAATGTAGAACCTTATTTTTTTCACTGTTGAATTTCATTTTGTTAGATAGCGCCCAACGTTCAAGTCTGTCAAGATCCTTCTGTATCTTGAGCCTATCTTCTGGAGTGTTGGCTGTTTCTTTCATTCACACTCAGCAGAGTCTTTCAAGGGAGAATTTATAGCCACAGACCTTATCTGGCTTGGAGAGCTGCCAGGCCGATATCTTCAAAACTTGGCAAGGAGTCTCGGAGAGTCACAAACCAATTAGGCGAACTAATTGTCTCCTGAAAACTCCACTCCCCTTTTACCCGTCTTTTATTCCCTCTGGGAGGGACCATTCATCGTCCACCCAAGTCGACCCTTGTTCTTAAGCTGTTTCCTTCATCTGGCAACTCTGTGCATGCGCACACTGGGAACAGGCTCCATCTGTTTGTCTGCCTCACTGATGTCTGACTCTGAAGGCAGCTGATAACTGGCATCCGGCCCTGGCCCCCTCTCTGCCTCCGATGCAGAGCCCTCATCAGAGCCTTCCCCAGACTCCAGGACTGGCCCATGTTCCTCACCAACCTCCTCACTGTCCGAATCTGCTGCCAGCTCTGCTGGCCACTGGCGGGCCACAACAGCTAAGAGAGGGTACTGGAAGACTGCATGAGTGTGATTCAACAGGTCGTGTTTCCTTGATTTGGGGATACAACCTCTGGACATAGTCTCTTACAGCCTTTTACATTCACACCTTGTAAAGCATGACAAGCAATGGTGCAGAGAGTACTTTCAAAAGTCTGTATAAGACCATTATTGGGCTTAATAAACTCACGAATAGGCCCTCTGTTTGGCTCCTCTCCTGGAGCTGAATCGTCTGTCCCTTTTCAATCCTTTGCTCCTTGGATATGTGACCTAACCAGCGTTATTACCCTTGGGTTATTATTATCATAAATCCTTCTGGTTTCACCCGTTCCATTTACATTAAATATAGTCCCTGTTACAATTGCCTAAATGAGCTTTCAGGAGAGGAGAGCTCTTTGCATTATTTAAAGCAGGCTTAAAAATAAGGATAAAGAAGCAAATTACCTCCTCTGCTGGCTTTTTAATTTTTTTTTTTATGTGCTGGGGGTGGGTGGGCGGTAGGAGAAACAAAGCCTATAATTCAACTTTTGCTTTTCTTTGAGTGCCCTAGCAATTTCCTGATAAGCTCTAATGTCGTGATTCACTTATCAAGAGTGTTGTTCTTACGGAGAACAATATGGGAAGAGGTTAAGGTAATGGGACCCCCATGAAAATAGAATACTACTGTCCTGTGGACTGGACCAAGCAAGTGTCTGCAATAATTCCCAAACAAGTTGCTCAGAGCTGATACCTGTTCAAAGTTACCGTCTTTTATCCTGCAATGCGTTCTGCAGAAAAATATTTCTGGCTTCACCCGCTCTATTTCCTTTCTGACATTTTTGACCCTCCTGTCTTCCTCATCTTACATGCACGATGGAAACCCGCTAAAGGGAGAATACAAGGATCAGTCTGCAAATGACAAACATTCGCAGTTCATTAGGAAAATATGGCAGGTTGACTCTTCCTGTTGTCATTATTGTGAAGTCCAGAGAGCTGGCCCCGTTCAGACATTTCTTGCTTTGGCATCAGAAATGAACTTGGCATCTTGCAGCTAAAGGGATGACCTTGAATTCAAGCAAGCAAGAGAGCCCAAAGCAAGCAGTTCTACTTCAAGGACCGGTAGAAAAACAATCGTGATGTTTACAAAAGACCAGGATACTGAGCAGAGTCAGTCCATTTGCCACACAGTGGAAACAGCCTCAGTTGGATGACTTCAGTGTCAGGGAAGGAGACTGAGATGGCTAATTGCTTTATTTATTACAATTACGTTTTTGCTATTAGGAAGAAAGAGAGATGATTTTTAGCTTCTGGTACCAAAATAACTTGGCAATAAAGTGTGCGATGGGATCATTTATACACTCACATTCTGCTCTACCATGGCAGCAAAAGATTCTGAATGTGAACACAGGTTAAAGAGGGAGGTTTAAACTAAGGGTAACTTTCTCCAATCAAGCTTCCTTTGCATGTGTGGAATTCACTTCCCAGAATTTCCCAGTTTGCTAAAGATTTGGGGAAATGAAGTTCACACATTTGGAAGCTGTCCCGGTTGAGGAAAGGCTGTATAGGCTGTGTGTTGTGCTGAGATAATCCAAGGCCAGCTTTCGGTAGTGTTTTTTTTTTCTTCCTTCAATGGTGTGATTAGGACGGTGATATGAAAGTAAGTCATCGAAATGACTGGGGGAATTTCCATGCCACCTTAAGATAAAAAAGTTCATAGTTTTTTTGGGATTATGACTTACCATATTTTTGGGAGTATATGACGTACCTTTTTCCCCCCAAAAAAGAGGGTGAAAATCTCGGTGCATTTTATACTCCGAATGTATCCCCACCCAGCTTCTCAAACGGAGGTTTCAGAGGCTGAAAAAAGCATCCGAAATGAAGCTTCAGAAAAAAATCCCCCAAACAGAGCTTCAGAGGCTTTTTTTCTGAAGCTGTTTCGGAGACTTTCAGAGGCAGAAAAAAACGTTTTTTCTCAAAGGAGTTTCAGAAGTTTCAGAGGCAGGAAAAAAAGCCAAAAAAAGCAAGGCACAGAGCTCACAACCAAGGAACCTGTTGCTAAAATTCACCTCTGGGGACAGCTGATTGGGGGTATTCCGGAAGGCCCATCCACGTGTCAATCAGTTTTTTTCTTATTTTCTTCCCCAAAAACTAAGGTGCGTCTTATACTCCAAAAAATAAGGTACTCACTCCTGCTCAAAAGATACCTGTTAGAAGTTAAGAAGCTGCTCAGCATGGATTGATAGGTAGATGTCAGAGGCCTTTGTCTGAAGACTGGCAAAAGCCGAAGAGATTGTGAAAAGTTTTTGGAGAGGAAGAACACTTGTTAGCTAGAAAATTCAGCTGCATAAAATAGGAGTGTTCCCTGGATAGGAAATGTTGCAGAAGTCACCATGTTTATATTTGCATTTATGTCACTAGATGTGTCACCTATGTCACATTCACTCTAATTGTGATATGAGATTGGCCTTCCATGACCACCTGATTTCCATTATAAAGCAGATTCTAGTCTCTGTGTTAGCATTTTGGCCTGCTATACATATAGATTTCATAACTTGACCTACCATTCCAGTGAGAGTCAAGGATCAGTGCTTGATAGTGCAGCTCCAGCTCTTCACCACCTGGTAGTGTGATGCTGCCCAGAGTTACTGCCTTAGTCTTCTTCCCATCATGCTAAGCATGATGTTCAATTTGCAGCTAAGTAGGCTTTGCTTAGAATGCTTTGTTCTATGGTGCGTGTGGCAGATTGACCTTTCATTCAATAAGCGTGATAGATGAATGTGTTTATTTCCTATATTCAGAACAGGAAACACCCTCATATTGCTTTTACAAGATTGCAAAATGGTTGTATTATCAGCATTATCATATGGAATTAGCACTGAGCAGGTGCAAGGTGGAAAATATTATTAGTACCAAGAGCAACAATTTCTCCTCACACCCCTTATTTGAAAGCTAACCATTCAGATGGAAGCTGCCAATGTCTATAAACGGCTTGCAGGTGGAATGTGAAATGTTTTTTTGCAACGTTGGCAAACAATGCTGCCGAATTATAAAACCAACTGTGGTTATTCAATAAAACATGGTTAGACAAACCATAGATTAGAACAGGGGTTTTAAACTCAAGTCATCATGAGGAGTAATTCATTGGCTACAACATTGAATCCTTTTCATACATTGGTACAAAAGTCTTTGAATGATTGATTATGTGCCATTGAGCCAGTGTCAACTCTTGGTGATCCCACAGATAGATCTTCTTCAGGGTGATCTGCCCCAGTCTGGCCTTTGAGATCTTCTAAATGTGCACCCATCACTGCTGTAATTGATGCCATCCATCTTGCTCCTGGTTGTCCTCTTCACTTTCTTTCCACCTTTCCCACCATAAAAAAATACCCATCTATGGGCTCCACCTGTGACTCCCCAAAGCCCATGTTGAAGCGCCAATCGCCGGATCCATAGTATTAGCCGCCATTTTACTAAAACTGGGCGGCTACGGTATAATCCGCATAATACAAACACTCCCAACAATAAAAACAGACTTATTCCTACCATTTATCGTTCTATCGCTCTGAGGAGCAACACTGGCCAGCCTAACATGCCTACAACAAACCGACCTAAAATCACTAATCGCATATTCATCAATTAGCTTCTCCAGAGAGCTTTGCATAAGGGGTCTAGAATACGATCGTTTAAATCTGGTCATTTGTGCCTTGAATGAAAACTCTGGGTTGATATGTACCATGTTCCTTTGTTTGTTTTCTTAACTATTCCTGATAGTCTTAGGCATGTTCTCCAAGAGCAAAGTTCAAAAGCATCCATGTTATTTCTCTCCTGTTTCTGCAATGCCCAACTTCAGCTTTCATGAGGTATCGTAGGAAAGACCATTTCCAATCTTTGTAGACATAGAAATATCATGGCATCTGAATATATTTTCCAAACCTTTTGCTATTAGGGAGAAAGCCATGTTACTGTATCTACCACATTAGCCTGTGGCATGTTTTCATGACTGATGGTTCCTTTACTATTAATTAAAGAGCAGAATCTATGCATCAATTTTGCATCTTCATTATCAATTCTAAAGCTGGATGCTCTATCCGTTGTCATTAGTTCTATATATTTGATCCCATTTTTTTTCTCACTCCGTTCCTTGATTTTTAATTACTAAAGCTTGCAATCATTTACATTTTCAGCTATCGCAGTTGTGTCACTGGCATAACACTGATTATTGATGCTTTTTTCCTTCCAGTTTTTAAACCACGTGTGTCTGCTTCTAATCCATTTCCTATGTGCATATTTCTTAAATAGGCTGAACAAACAAGGAGAAATAAAGTTTCATTCTTTTGCTGACCTGGAGTCTCCTTTGCCGTATTTTATCCGGAAAGTGGCTTTCAGTCTTGTCCATGGCTTTTACGTGAGGACATTTTACTATGAAGATCCCCCCCCACCAAAAAATACCCAAAGCTTTAACCAAAAACTATCTACTATTGACCTCACCCCATTCCTAAGAGGTCTGTAAGGGGCGTGCATAAGAGCACCAACGTGCCTACCGTTCCTGTCCTAATGTTCCCTTTGTATACAATTTCATACAGCTATTACATACTTATGAATATATTTATGTTTATATATTGTATAGTTATCTCATGCTTATGCTTATATATAATGTTGTGACAAATAAATAAATAAAATAAATGTGATATTTTGGGATTCCCATTTTCCTAAGGTCAACCTACATTTGGGACTTCCGGTGGCGCCACGTCTTCGCTGAGCTCCTAATTAAAGGGGCTCCGCACTGAACATCGTAAAAGCCAGGAAAAGCCGGCTTTAATCTTTTTCCCTGGATGAAAGGGAAAAGATAAGAGCTGCGGGGGTGTAGTGGTAGACCTCCCCAGGGGCTTTGTTTTTAATTAAGCAGAGCCCTGAGGGTTGACGGTCCCATAAATATTCCTGCCATAAGCTCCGACTTCAGTGCGTACCTGCAAAAGCAGGAAAAGAAGAAGGTGTCCATCTCTGCTATTTGTCTTATCTTTATGGATCTCTTTAAGCAGACGGAATGAGTGCGAGCGAACAATTACTGGATTGCAAGTATTTTTGATTTCTTGACTTCTACCCCTTTAAAAAGAGAAACTTTTTTTTCTTTGTTTCAACTGACTCTTTAAGATGGCGCCTGAAAGGGAGTGAAAGTGACGAATGGAATTCTAAACAGCCTGTGTAACTAAGAAGATAAGAAATGTTATGTGTGGATTCTAATGAAGTGAAGTGAGCTTTCCTATACTTAAAGGGGAAAAGAGAAGTTTTTAGACTTATATTTTGTGAATTTTAAAAACTGAAATGGCTACTAAACCACCTAAGACTGGGGGTAGAAGGGGTTCTGAACCAGCTTTAGAAGATTTGATTAAAGAGCAAGGGAAAGTGTTTGAAGAAAGGTTTAAGGAGATTATGGATAATAATGAGAAAATAAGAGAATAAATAAAAGAGAATAATAAAAAAATAAGAGAAGATATTTTGATGGCTTTTCAAGGTTTGGCAAAAAGACTGGAGGTGGTGGAGGAGGAGGTGCAAGAAATTGTTCAGTCAAATCAACAAATAGAAAATAGAATGGGGGGAATGCAAATCAAATTGGACAAAAATGAAGATCAAGTGGTGGTGATGCAGTATAGAATGATGGAAGGAGCTCTGAGAATTAGGGGCTTGAATGAGGAGAAAGGGGAAGATTTAAAAAAATTTTTATCAGAAGCTCTGGCTGAATTTATTGAACTTGATCCACAAGAGGTTGCTTATCAAATTGACAAAATTTATAGAGTTAATTCCTGGATTGCTAGGCAAAAGAAACTTCCTAGAGACATTGTGGTTTATTTTTTGAAAAGAACAGTGAGGAATCAAATTTTGCAAGTTGCTTTTCAGAAAAACTTGAAAATAGGAGAACAGGAGCTGAAGGTCTTGAAAGAGATTCCTCCCAAGATGTTAAGGGATAGAAAGGACTTTACATTTTTTACACAAGAACTTAAGAAATACCAGATTCAATTTAGATGGGAGGTTCCAGTTGGTTTGACAGTGTATTATCAAGGAAGAAGATATCGTATTGACACAGTGCTTAAGGCCAAAGATTTTCTTTCCACCGTGCTGAAACTTGAAGTAGAAATAATAGAAAAAAGAATTCAAGAGTCTCAAATGGCTGTGGAAGCTGAGGTGATTCCAGTGATGATACCATCTGAGGAACAACCACAAGAACAAAGATTGACGAGGGGAGCCCTTAAGCATAAAGAAAAGGAGCAACAAACTCAAAGTAAAGTTCAGGATTCTGCTACAGAAGCGGTGGGAGGAGCACGGCCGAAGATACGGGAGGACGATCTTCAGCTGATCGCTCAAAAGCTTCAGCAGGCCACTAATGGCAAATAAAATCTTGACTTGGAATGTCAATGGTTTGAATTCAGCTCAGAAGAGAAGAAAAATATTTCATTATTTGAGACAATTTAAAAATGTGATTTGCTTACAAGAAACGCATATTAAATTATCAGATCAAAAGTACTTAATAAACTCAAAGTTAGGTAAACATTTTGTTGCTTCAGCTTTGGAGAAAAAACATGGCATAGTGGTTTATTTGAGAAAAGATATACCAGCCAAGTTAATAGAGGCAGATATTCACGGAAGATATATTGCTATTGAACTTACAATAGAAACAAAAAGGACTCTCTTGTTTGGTATATATGCACCCAATCAGCAACAAGAAAAATTTTATAGAATGTTATATGATAAGTTGATTCTATGGGATTATAAATCGTGCATTATATTGGGAGATTGGAATGGAGTAATAGATACACGAAAGGACAAGAGAATTTCTTCCAAGAAGATACCTGCACACGCAAAGCTGCCTAAATCCTTTTTTGACATGATAGAAGATTTCGAGTTGAGAGATGTATGGAGATTGCGGAATTTGGAGGAAAGAGACTATACTTTTTTCTCTGATAGGCATCAATCCTTCTCATGTATTGATTTTATTTTAATTTCTAATGATTTGCTTTTTAGGGTGAAGAAAACTAAGATATTTCCAAGATGTTTGTCTGATCATAGTCCTGTTTGGATGGAATTGCAATATGGAAAAGAAGGTAGAAGAACTTGGAGATTAAATGAAAATTTGTTTAGATATCAGGATAATGTAAATCAATGTAAAAAGCAGATGAAAGAATTTTTTGATTATAATTTGAATAATGAAACATCGATAGAAATGGTTTGGGACGCCAGTAAAGCTTTTATGAGAGGTGTATTAATATATATTAATAATAGACAGAGAAATAAGCAACAAAGACAGCGTAGGTATCTAGAAGAGGAAATTATAAGAAACAACAATTATTAATACATAACCTACATGATCAAAAACTTAAAGATGCAATAAAGTTATTACAGAATCAATTTAATATGATAATGGCTGATCAGGTGGCAACAAATATACAATATGCCAAACATAATACTTTTTGTAATGCAAATAGACCTGCTAGATGGTTAGCATACACCTTAAGGAAAAGCCAAAAACAACGTACTATAGAAAAAATAGAATATAAAGGCAAAGAGAGATATCAACAGGATAAAATCAAAAAAGCTTTTTTAGAATATTATACAAATTTATATCTTAAAGATAATATATTGAATAGGGATATTGATAATTATTTGAAGGAATATAAGGTTAAAAATTTAACTTTAGAACAAACGGAAGAACTGAATCGGCCTATAACCTCTGAAGAAATTATTTTGGTAATTAAACAATTAAAAATGGGGAAAACTCCTGGTACGGATGGGCTCACAGTTAGTTATTATAGGAATTTACAGGATGAGATGTTAGGTCCACTTAAGGAATTATTTAATCAGATACAACTAGGAGGGGGAATTCCCCCCTCATGGAGAACCTCTTTTATTTCATTGATACCAAAAGAGGAACAGGATTGTTCTAAACCTGGGAATTATAGACCAATTTCACTTTTAAATAATGATTATAAGATTTTTGTTAAAATAATAGTTAATAGATTAATGTTGATTCTGCAGCGAAGAATTCATAATGATCAATCTGGATTTATAAAAGGGAGACAGATGAAGAATAATGTTAGGCAGATTGTTAATTTACTGGAGTATCTAGAAAAGAAAAATTTTATTCCAGCAGCATTTATCTTTCTCGATGCAGAGAAAGCTTTTGATCGATTGCATTGGGATTTTTTATTTAAATTAATAGAAAAGATGCAATTTGGAGATGGTTTTATAAGAATAATTAGGGCAATTTATGGAGAGCAAACAGCACAGATTATAATCAATGGTAGCTTAACAGAACCTTTTAAGATTGCGAAAGGAACAAGACAGGGATGTCCTTTATCACCATTATTGTTTATTTTAACTCTAGAACCATTATTGGATAAAATACGAGAAGCAAAGGAGATAGAGGGAATTAGAGTTAGACAACATGAATATAAGCTAAGAGCTTTTGCAGATGACCTGGTGTTTACTTTAACAAACCCTATAAATTCTAGTAAATCTTTGTTGGAAATAATTGATCAATATGGGAAGGTTTCAGGGTTTAAGGTAAATCAGAAAAAGACAAAAGTGATAATAAAAAATATGGCCAGACAACAGAAAGAAAAACTAGAGGAAATAACAGGATTTGAAATTGTAAAGAAGGTTAAGTACTTAGGGGTTTATATTACATCGTCAAATGTGAAATTGTATAAGAATAACTATGAGTTTTTATGGCAAAAAGTTCAGAAGGAGTTGATTGTTTGGAAAAAATTGCAATTATCTTTGCTGGGGAGAATTGCTGCTATTAAAATGAATGTTTTACCTAGATTTTTATTCCTCTTTCAGATGATACCAATAATTAAGAAAGATAAGAATCTTGAGGAATGGCAGAAGGGAATTAATAAATTTATATGGGAAGGTAAAAAAGCTAGGATTAAAATGAAAATAATTCAAGATTCTCGGGAAAGGGGAGGTTTAAAAATGCCCAATTTTAAATTATACTATGAAGCAGCTGCTCTCTCTGCAATAAGTGATTGGTTTAATTTAATAGAGGAAAGAATTTTGAATATAGAAGGTTATGATTTGCTATATGGATGGCATGCATATCTAATTTATGACAAAAAAGTGGATAAGGCCTTTAAAAATCATGTGCTAAGAACTGCTCTTCTGCATGTTTGGAAAAAATACTCTTATAAACTAAATTATAAGGTTCCTATATGGGCAAGTCCTAGACATACAATAGAGAACATAAATATAGAACAGAATCAGGAAATGATTACATATAAAGATCTTTTGTATACTGAAAGAGGTAATTTGCAATTAAAATCTCTGCACGTATTAAAAGAGGAAGGGAAAAATTATACTTGGTTTCAATATGAGCAACTACGTGCTAGATGGAAGGAAGATCAGAAAATTGGTATAGAGCAGAACGAGGGAAATTTGGTAAAGCAAATTAGAAATCAGTCTCAGGAGCATATAAAGAGATTGTATAATGTGTTACTTGAAATAGATTCTGAAAGGGACTTGGTAAAGGACTGTATGATAAAGTGGGCACAAAATTTTCAGGAGCCAATATTATTGGAAACTTGGGAAAAAATTTGGGTTAGAAATGTTAAATTCACGAGGCACAGAATCTGAGGGAAAATTTTTATAAAATGTTTTATAGATGGCATTTAGATCCTAAAAAATTATCGTGTATGTATCCAGATATGCAAGCAAAATGTTGGAGATGTAATTGTGATGACGCTACATATTTTCACATTTGGTGGACTTGTAAGGATATAAAGGCCTTTTGGATAAAAATTTGGTGGATTTTACAAAATGTTTTTAAAAAGAAGATAAAGTTCCTGCATAATTTTTTTGTTGGGAATTATTACGGATTGTACAGTAATTGAGACTAAATTGATTTTAAACCTAATAACAGCAGCAAGATTACTAATAGGACAATACTGGAAGAAAAAAGAAGTACCTACAATAGAAGAATGGATATTGAAGGTTGCCAATTTGGCTGAGATGGCGAAGATCTCAGCCTTTTTGAAAGACAATACGCAAGAAAGATACTTAAAGGAATGGAAAAAATGGATTGATTATATTCAACGTAGATACCAGACTAAGAGTTATCAGACTGTTTTTGAATGATTATGATGTATTATTCTTGATTGTTTTTGGGGGAAGTTAGGAATTGATGATTGTAGGGGTATAATTAGGTTGGGATGAAAATTTTTTAGCATATGTTTGTTTTATTTTTAACTATACCTTGTGCCCGTTCCGGGAAGTTGGGGGGGGGGAGGGGGGTTGTGAAGGGAGGGGAGAGGAGGGGGGGAAAGGGGAAAAAATTTTTGTAAAACTTTTTGAATAAAAAAAACAACAACCTACATTTGAGCAGGATCCACACAATTGAAGACCTTTCTAGAATCAATGAAAGACATGTTTACTTTTTGTTTGTAGTTAGTGGCTTTCTCAACTGCCCAGCATGCATTGGCAGCACAGATAATCCTCGATTTACGATCATTCATTTAGTGACTGTTCAAAGTGTCAACAGTGCTGAAAAAAGTGACTTAGGACTTGCATTTCAACTTGTGACTACTGCAGCATCCCCATGGTTACGTGACCAAAATTTGGATGGTTGGCAACTGGCATATATTTATGACGGCTGCAGTGTCCTGTGATCAACTTTTGTGAGCTTCTGACAAGCAAAGTCAATGGGGAAGCCAGATTCACTTAACAACCATGTTACTAACTTAACAACTGTGGTGATTCACTTAACAACAGAGACAAGAAATGTTATAAAATGGGATAAAACTCACTTAACTTTGCAACAGAAATGTTGGGCTCAATTGTAGTCATAAGTCAAGGACTACCTGTACTATAGCTTATTCCTTAGCCTTGTCTAAAGCCAGTTTGAACATCTGGCACCCCACTCTCTAGGTAAGTCTCTAAATCTGTTTTGAATGATCCTAAGAATTTTTCTGTCACCTTATGAGATTAAGGACCTTTTATGATAGTCTGCATAGTCTGATCATTTTCCTTTCTTTGATGGTGATGATGATGATTAGCTACCAACTCCAGAAGACTCAGTTATATAGACTGACCTGTTTCAATCTGTGAGTCATTTGTCATTCTCCAAATTAATTGATCTAGTAATAAAAGTAAAAGAAGTAGAAGCTTTAAGTGATTCTTCCTCTGTTGCTTCTCGTACGTTTGCAGATATTCCATCAATTCCTATAGCCTTCTGCCATGGTAACAGATGGTTTTTTGGGCCTTTCAAAAAGATTTTTATTTTTATTTTATTTTCATAAAGAAAATCTATTTTAAGATAACTTTGATATTGATATCCCTATTGTAAAGAATTCCACAAACTTGGAGGCTCCAGTGACGTCACCCTCCTGCTGGGTGCTCAAACAGAGCACTCCGTGTTAGAAGATTGTAAAAGTCAGTGAAACAGAAAATAAATCACTGTTCACTGAGCTTAGCATAATCTCTGGGTGAAAGAGGTTATCAGAATTGTGGAAGAGTGGCAGGTCTGACAGGGGGTTTGCTCTCAAGAGCGAATTTTCCTGGATTTATGACCCCACCGAATTCCACTCTTTCCAACTTCAGCACGCCCCTGTTTTTATCAGGGAAAAGGAGAGGAATGTCGCTTCTGCTCCAGAGGACTTATTAAATTGATTGATATTCCAAGCAGACGGGAATTTCACAAGCGTTCAATCTTTGCTGCAGAATCAGCACGGCAAGTACCGACTCCCTTTTTGAAATTTGAAACCTTTCTTTGTCTTTGATTAATTGACTTTTAAAATGGCGTCTAAAAGTGAAAGTAAAATTTTTTTAGTACGATGAAGCAGCGTTACTTGTGGATTGTTACAAACGGAGTTTTTTTATACTGAAAGGAGGGAAGGAGAGTTATTAACTTTGAATTCCTGATTCTTTTGAAGACAGAATGGCAGCTAAACCTTTAAAGCCTTCTGGAAGAAGGGGATCTGAACCAAGTCTTGAGGAAATATTGAAAGAACAAAACTTTCTGAAGATAGGCAAAAAGAGATGATGGAGAATTTTAATGCAAAAATAAGAGAAGATATTCTTATGGCAGTTCAAGGACTGAGTAAAAAAATTGAAGGATTGGAAGTGGAAATGCAACAGATCTCTCAGTCAAATAAGTATTTAGAAGACGAAATGAAAGGTGTTCAGAAAAAAGTGGATCAAAATGAAGATCAGGTTGTGATATTACAATATAAACTTATGGAAGGAGCTCTTAGAATTCGTGGTATGCAAGAAGAGCGTGGAGAAGACTTAAGAAAAATTATATCAGAAGCATTGGCTGAATTTATTGAAGCGGACCCCCAAGAGGTAGCTTACCAAATTGATAAAATATATAGAGTTAATTCTTGGATTGCAAGACAGAGAAAGCTTCCTCGGGACATTGTGGTTTATTTTGTGAAAAGGACTATGAGAAATCAAATTCTGCAAGTTTCATATCAGACAACTTTAAAAATTGGAGAACAGGAGTTGAAGGTGTTGAAAGAGATTCCTTCAAAGATGTTAAGAGACAGGAAGGAATTTGCTTTTTTTACACAAGAACTTAAAAAACATCAGATTCAATTCAGATGGGAGGTGCCAGTTGGACTGACACTATTCTATCAAGGAAGGAGATATAGAATTGACACTGTTTTAAAGGCAAAGGATTTTCTTTCTACAGTTTTGAAAGTCGAAATAGAAGTGATAGAAAAACTTCAAGAGACTCAAGAAGGCGTGGTGACCCAAGAGCCTTTATTGCTGCCAGTATTAGAGGAACCACAAGAGCAAAGGGTGACAAGAGGGCCCTTAAGCGTAAGAAGAGCAACAGTCTCAAAGTAAAAGTCAGGATCCCATTATGGAAGCTGTGGGAGGAGCTAGACGGAAGATACCGGAGGAGGAGCTTCCGTTGTCTGCTTCAAAGCTTCAGGAGGCCAGTAATGGCAAATAGAATCTTGTCATGGAATGTTAATGGCTTGAATTCAGCTCAGAAAAGAAGGAAAATATTTCACTACTTGAAACAATTTAAAAATGATGTGATTTGTTTGCAAGAGACACATATAAAATTATCAGACCAAAAATATTTAATTAATTCAAAATTGGGTAACCATTTTGTTGCATCAGCTTTGGAAAAGAAGCATGGAATTGTTGTATATATCAGGAAGGATATACCAGCTAAGCTAATTGAGGCAGATATTCAAGGAAGATTTATTGCTATTGAACTGGTGATAGATGCAAAAGACTTTGTTGATAGGTATTTATGCACCTAATCAGCAACAAGAAAAGTTTTACAAAATGTTACATGAGAGGTTGACCCTCTGGGATTATAGTTCGTTTATTTTATTAGGAGACTGGAATGGAGTAATTGATACAAGAAGGATAAGAGAACCTCCTCCAAGAAGATACCTATACATGCAAAATTACCAAAATCCTTTTTGAAATGATGGAAGACTTTGAGTTTAGAGATATATGGAGGTTACGGAATCCAGATGAGAGAGATTTTACTTTTTTCTGATAGGCATCAATCTTTTCACGCATTGATTTTATTTTAATTTCTAATGACTTGCTTTCTAGGGTGAAGAAAACGAAGATATTTCGAGGTGTTTAACTGACCATAGCCCAGTATGGATGGAATTATTACAAGGGAAAAAAGGTGGTAGAACATGGAGGTTGAATGAAAATCTGTTTAGATATGAGGATAATGTAACTTATTGTAAGAAACAGTTAAAAGAATTTTTTGATTTTAATATGTATAAAGGGACACCTATAGGAACTGTGTGGGAAGCGAGCAAAGCGTTTATTAGAGGGATATTGATTTATTTGGACAACAGGCAAAGGAATAATAAACAAAGGCAGCGTAGATATTTGGAAGAAGAAATTCAAAGGAAGCAACAGTTATTAATTCAAAACCCACAAGATCATAAACTTAAAGAGGCTATAAAAATATTACAGAGTCAATTTAATATGTTAATGGCAGACCAGGTGGCAACGAATATACAATATGCTAAACATAATACCTTTTGTAATGCAAATAAACCTGGGAGATGGTTGGCATATAATTTAAGGAAGAAACAGAAAGCACGTGTCATACAAAAAATAGAATATAAAGGTAAAGAGATATACCAACAGGATAAAATTAAAAGGCATTCTCAGAATTTTATACTGCACTATATGCAAAAGACAAAATATTGGATAGGGACATTTATGATTATTTGAAAGATTATAAGGTGAATATTCTAACATTAGAACAGAGGAGGAGCTGAACCGGCCGATAGCTACTGGAGAAATAGTGGAGGCAATTAAACAATTAAAATGGGAAAACCCTGGTACAGATGGTCTTACAGCAACTTATTATAAAAACACAGGATGAAATATTAGGCCCACTTAAAGAATTATTTAATCAGATACAATTAGGGTGGGAATACCCCGTCATGGAAAACATCTTTTATCTCACTGATACCGAAGAGGAGCAAGACTGCTCTAAACCTGGTAACTATAGGCCGATTTCACTTTTAAATAATGATTATAAGATTTTGTAAAAATAATAGCAAATAGATTAATGTTAGTTTTACAACAAAGAATTCATACTGATCAATCTGGTTTTATAAAAGGGAGGCAGATGAGGAATAATGTTAGACAGATTATTAATATATTGGAATATTTGGAAAGAAGAATACTTCAGCGGCACTTATTTTTTTGGATGCAGAGAAAGCCTTTGATCGATTGCATTGGGATTTTTTATTTAAATTAATAGAGAAAATGCAATTTGGAGACTGTTTTATTAGAATAATTAAAGCGATTTATGGAGAGCAAACAGCACAGATTATAGTAAATGGTAGTTTGACAGAAGTTATTAAGATTGCGAAGGAACAAGACAGGGATGTCCCTTATCACCATTATTGTTTGTTTTGACTCTGGAACCATTATTAGATAAAATACGAGAATTAATGAAAATAGAGGAATTAAGATTAGACAATATGAGTACAAAGTTAGAGCTTTTGCAGATGATGTAGTGGTTACGTTAACGAATCCTATAAATTCAAGTAGATTTTTGTTGGAAGTAATTGATAAATATGGAAAGGTATCAGGATTTAAAATAAATCAGAATAAAACAAAAGTGATAATTAAAAATATGTCTATACAACAGAAACAAAAACTAGAGGAAATGACAGGATTTGAGGTAGTAAAAAAGGTTAAATATTTAGGGGTCTATATTAGCTCATCGAACAAAAACTTTATAAGAATAATTATGACTTGCTATGGCAAAAGTTCAGAATGATATGAGTGGCTGGAAGAAATTGCAGTTATCCCTATTGGGAAGGATTGCTATTAAAATGAATGTGTTACCTAGATTTTGTTTCTGTTCCAGATGATACCTATAATTAAAAAGGATAAAAATTTGGAAGATTGGCAGAGTGGGATTAATAAATTTATATGGCAGGGTAAAAAGGCGAGGTTAAAATGAAAATAATACAGGATTCACGGAAAGAGGTGGTTTAAGAATGCCTAACTTTAAACTATATTATGAAGCAGTAACCCTTTCAGTAATAAGTGACTGGTTTAACTTAACAGAGGAAAGAATTTTGAATATAGAAGGTTATGACTTGTTATATGGATGGCATGCGTACTTATTTTATGGAAAAAAGTGGATAGGGCTTTTAAGAATCATGTGTTGAGAAGTGCTCTTTATGGTCTGGAAAAATATTCCTATAAATTAGATTACAAGATTCCTATATGGGCGAGCCCTAGACATGCAATAGAGAATATAAATATAGAACAGAAACAGGAAATGATTACTTATAAAGAACTTTTGTATGCTGAAGGAGGTAGGTTGCAATTAAAATCATTACAGGTATTAAATGAAGAAGGAGGAATTATACTTGGTTTCAATATGGGCAAATAAGTGCTAGATGGAAAGAAGATCAAAAATTGGTATAATGCAAAGGAGGAAAATTTAATAAAGCAAATTAGAAATCAGACCCAGGAGCATATAAAGAGATTGTATAATGTGTTGCTTGAAATAGATTCGAAAAGGATTTGGTAAAGGATTGTATGATAAAATGGGCACAGAATATTCAGGAACCAATAATGTTGGAAACATGGGAGAAAATTTGGGTTAGAAATGTTAAGTTTACACAAGCACAGAATTTAAGGGAAAATTTTTATAAGATGTTTTATAGATGGCACTTAGATCCCAAAAAATTATCATGTATGTATCCTAATATCCAAGCGAAATGTTGGAGGTGTGATTGTGATGACACTACATATTTTCATATTTGGTGGACTTGCAAGAAAATTAAGGTCTTTTGGATAAGAATTTGGTGGATTATTCAAAATGTACTGAAGAAGAAGATAAAGTTCCTGCCACAATTTTTCCTTTTGGGAATTATAACGGATTGTACAGGGATTGAGACTAAATTGATTCTGAATTTAATAACAGCAGCAAGACTGTTGATTGGACAATACTGGAAGAAGAAGAGATACCTACAATAGAAGAATGGATACTGAAAGTTATTAATTTGGCTGAGATGGCTAAAATCTCAGCTTTTTAAAAGACAATACGCAGGAAAGATATTTAATTGAATGGAAAAATGGATTGATTATCTACAAAACAGATATCAGATTAAGAAATATCAGATTGCCTTTGAATAATTAGAAAGTTATTTTATGTAATGGGAGGGCTGGGAGACGAAAAGCTTTGGATGTGGTTATTTGGATTGGACTTTACCTTGTGATTGACCCGGGAAGCCGGGGGGTGGGGGAGGGAGGGGGGTGTTTTGTTTTTTTTTTGGGAGGGAGGGGGAAAAAAGGGGGAAAAATGTTTTTGTTTTTTTAAAACTCTTTCAATAAAAAAAAAAAAAAAAAGAATTCCACAAACTTCATTTGGCCTCTGAATCAGTGACAGATAGTCCTTGATATACAACAGTAATAGAACCTGGTATTACATGATGATTGTAAGTCGAGGCACTCACACGACTTACCAGATTTTACCCCCAAAAAATTGTAGTAGGAGTTAAGCAAATAATGAGATGATCATTAAGCAAATCCATTCCTTCTTATGGGTGTTTTTTGCCAGAAAAGTTTGGAAACCAGCAAGAAATAGCATAAATTGTGGTCATGTGATCACTGAATCAACCATCTGTAAAGGTGAGCCAGTTGCCAAACACCTGAAATATGGTCACATGACCATGGGGAGGATGCTGCCATATGAGCTGGCTCAAAAATAGCTTTGAGGGGGTCTGCCGTCACCATCTGGTGACTTCAGATGGTCACCAAGAGACTGGTTGTTAAGTGAGGACTATCTGAACTATCTGTACATTTTAGTTTACTAATTTGATTTGATGCTAAAACTTTCTGAATTTGGAAATCTTTTAGAAGACTTTCCTTGTTTTTTTTTTTTATTGTTTTGATTTTTCCATCTTCAATTATATCATTACAGTTATCATTATAATATTGCTTCCTGACTTTTTTTTTAACAGCTCTCTGAAATTACTTGTAAGTTTCCTTCCTGAGATTTTTCTTTTTCTTGGATCTGGTTTCTTTTCTCTTCTTGACGATTTTCACCATTTTTTCCCCTGACATCCAGTTTGCTTGTTTCTTTTTCTTGTTTTTTGCCATTCTCTTTTCACATACATTAGGGGTGAGTCAAACTCAAGGCCTGTGGGCCAGATCTGGCCTCTGCGCGATGCTTAAATGTGGCCGCCCTGGAAGTGAAGGACCAGCTTGTGATACCTCTGCCAGCAAAAACGGAGCTCGGGAAGGCCTCCCACAGTCATCCTCAGCTTCTTTTCACTGGCGGAGGCTTGCAGAAGGCCATTGCAGCTGAAAACGGAGCTCGGGAGCCTGTTTTCACTGACAGAGTGCCTGGGCCACTACAAGCGTCCCCGACAAAAGTGACGTTGAGCTGGCCATGCCTACCGTGGCCACCCCACCACCCCTGCGAGGTCAAACACAACCCTGATGCGTCCCTCAATGAAATCGAGTTTGACACCCCTGACATACATCCTTAATAATGTTTTAGATTTCATTTCCTAATTCTCCAGTGATTCCTGATTCAGTGATTCCTGAGGTTCTCCTTGAAAGGGGGGGGGTATTTGCTGAAGATTATAATGAGGAAACTGGTTGGCTTTGTTTCTTTTGCTTGATTTGGAATTTGCATATGAGCAGTCAGTGATCTGCTCCACAATCATTTCCTTCTAACTGAGCTCTTCTACCTCCTTGAAATAATAATACAGTCAATTTGGTTTCTTTGTACTCCATCTCACAATATCCATTCATATACAGTATGTTGTTTGGGTTGTTTGAAGAGTGTGTTAGCAATGAAGAAATAATTGGGTTGGCAGAAACGACTAAAATCTCCTTCTGCTTCATTTCTGTGAAATAGTAAGATTTGTTTTCCTTGCTATTTCCAACTTTGGCATTTGAATCTCCAAACACAAGCAGCACATCTTGCTTCAATATTCTGTAGATTTCAGATTGAACGTGACCATAAAAGTCATCAACCTTATTGTCTTCTGCATCAGTGGTAGGAGCATAAACTTGTAAAGCTGCCATATTAAAGGGCTGGCTATGAAATCTAATTGATATTATTCAATCATTGACTGCACTCTACCAAAATTTCTGCTTCTTTGTTTTTCATATCCTCAGTAATAAACAATGATATCTGTCTGAAATTGTCTAATTCCAGTTCAGTTCTCTGAAGCCTAATGTACCAATGCGCAGCTGATTCATTCTATCTTTCTCTGGATTATGTTTTCCCAGGTTCATGCTTTCTACATTCTATCTTCCTACTGTAATTTTGCCTTTGCAACTTTGGATTTTGTTTTCCTGCGTGGCAGTGGTGGGTTTCAATTTTTTTTACTACCGGTTCTGTGGGTGTGGCTTGGTGGGCGTAGCATAGCTTGATGGGTGTGGCAGGGAAAGGATACTGTAAAATCTCCATTCCCACCCCACTCCAAGGGAAGGTTACTGCAAAATTCCCATTTCCTCCTGATCAGCTGGGACTCGGGAGGCAGAGAATAGATGGGGGCGGGGCCACTCAGAGGTGGTATTTACCGGTTCTCCGAACTACTCAAAATTTCGGCTACCATATCTCCAGAACTGGTCAGAACCTGCTGAATACCACCTCTGCTGCGGGGCAACATCAACAATTATGCACTCCAAGTCCTCAATCTAGCCACATCGTGAACCCATTAGTAGTCCAAAAGATTTTTGGCTTTCTCATGAGCATTTTAAATGTCATCAGACCTGAGGGGATCTGGTACATGTATTATCAATCACTGCATATCGTCTATCCACATGATTTTTTTTTGCTAAAATACTGGAATAGCTTAAAGTCTGTAGAGATTCTCAGTCATCCAGGTCAGGGGTCTCCAACCTTGGTCACTTTAAGACTTGTGGACTTCAACTCCCAGAATTCCTCAGCCAGCAAAGCTGACTGAGGAACTCTGGGAGTTGAAGTCCACAAGTCTTAAAGTGGCCAAGGTTGGAGACCTCTGATCCAGGTCATGGTTGTCTGCTTTTTTCAGAGGCAACTGGATTGTCTTGTTTTTTTTTCTTTTGTAGACATTTCACTTCTCATCAAAGAAGCTTCTTCAGCTCTGACAGGACAGTGGGGAATGGAAGGATTTATATTCCTTGCAGACAGCAGGTCATTTGCATCTTTTTAGAGGGTCACTGAAGCACTTGGAGGTTTATCTGTGTCCTCAGGGACCTCAGAGTAATGAAAAAGCACCTTTGGGACTGGAATGGCTTACCATTGTCTTCTCTGGCACAGTATGAAATGATGCCTTTGCAGCTGACATTTTTCTATATTCTGCTGTCCAATTTAGGTGTCTGCTTGCTTCAGCTGGAAAGCTAGGGTGATTTTCATAGCTTGGGTGATTCTTCTGAGAGTGTATTTTGTTGCATACTTCCAGTGTTCTCCATGCATCTCACCATGGCCAACTCGCCACCGCCGACTTGCCGTGGCCAACTCATCACAGCCAATTCGCCACAGGACAAATCGCCATGCCAACACAATGCGGGACCACTTGCCGCAGGACAAAAGTCACATCATATCAAAGAAATGGTGGAATAGAATCATTAAAGAATGCCAAAGGAGGGGCAAAATGAAATGTGAATGACAGAAATTAAAATATTTTAAAAATTATTTTAAATAATTAAATAAAATTGTTGAATTGCCCCACAGTGAATTGTCCCACGGTGAGTTGGCTGTGGTGAGTTGTCCTGTGGCAAGTTGGCCACGGTGAGCTGGCCATAGTGAGTTGAGCATGGCGAGTTGACAGCAGTGAGTTGGCTGCCGTACGTTGGCCATGCCGAGTTGTCCCATTTCGCTCCCAGGAACACCACACTGGCATATAGACACAGCATAGCAGGATTTGAGGAAAACAAATGTCTCTAGAAAGTAAAAAAATGTGGTCAAACATTAAACCTAAATATATTAAATAAAGAGCATTTTATTGTGAAACAGAGCTACTTGGAAAACAGAACTATGAAACAGAACCAATTCACCTTGGCTACTTAGCTGGCAGTGATTTTTATTAGCTAAAATGCCAGTATTTGGATTTATTACTAAGGATTATATATCATATCTAAGAATGGTATAGGTTAGGAAGCCTATCCCACAAAACCTGTCTGAAATCTATTTTCCTTTTTTTCCTCATTGTTAAGCAAAATAAGTTTCTTGTTTTCTTCTTTTCTCCACATTTGAAAAAAAATTAGTTTCCTAGCTAGCTGTCTTTTCCACTTTTTCAGATTCAGCCCTCATCTTTAGATGCCTGTTTCTTCTTCCCTTAGCATCCCCCCCCATCTTTTACCTTGGGTTTCTTAGCCAAGGTAAACCTCTTTACTCCCTATGCTCGGACAGCCCAGGGCTGTATTCGAAGCAGCACCTGTTAAAAAGTGAGAGTAGGCAAGGTTCCCAGACAATGAGACTGATCAGTGCCAAAGGCCTTGGGGCTCTGTGGGGTCTTTGCTGTGGGGTCTGGCTAACCAGGGCTGGTTAGACACACTGGGTGGAATAAGGAGAGTTATTGATATGATTCTACCTGGCTGTTGCCCAGTGTATTGTGTATCAGTGTTGTGTATGTATTGTGTATCAGTGTTATGTTGTGTATCAGTGGCAAAATCCTCTGTGGATTGCCATCAGTTCGCTGCCCGAGCATGTGCAGTGCATGCCAAACATGCCAGTGGTGGGTTGCTACCAGTTCTCCCCAGTTCGCAAGAACCGGTAGTAAACATTTTGAGTAGTTCGGAGAACCAGTAGTAAAAATTCTGCCTGGCCCCGCCCACAATCTATTGCTGCCTCCTGACTCTCAGCTGATCGGCTGGAAGGAAAAAAAGTCAGGGCTCACTTGAGGAAGAAGAGAAAAAAAAAACGCAAGACACCGTCGCTTTAAATTGAGAAGCCAAGAAGCCTCCCAACTGATCGGCTACAATGAAAAAATCAGGATTCGCTTCTCAGCCAGGAGATCGCTTGGCAAAGAAGAAGGGGGTGTGTGTGGGGAAACGCTGTCGCTTTAAATTGACAGACCTGGAAGCTCTTTTCTGGGTCAGCTGAACAACAAATTGGATAAGTGGAGGAATTCTTATATGGTTCAAAGTTTTTGAAGTTTTGGGGTTTGTGCAACATGGGGCTTTGTGTTTCTAAAAAGGTTTGGTCGATTTCCATTGTGAAGTATCCTGTCTTGAATGAGTTCTCTGCCTGCTTGTAAATGGAGCCGAACTTCCGGCTTCCACCTCTAAGCACCGGTAGCTGTTTTCTGCTTACAAAGTTTCCTTTATGCAGCTGGCAGGAATGTGGAATTCCAGGCAGGTTCCTTGTTAACAGCTTAATTATTTCTTAATTATCTAGTAATATTTTATTTGGGAAATGAAGAAGGGGGAGTTTGATTCCTTCCCAGAACAGATTAGTGGGGTGGGGAGGGAATGGGGATTTTGAAGTAACCTTCCCCTGGAGTGGGGAGGGAATGGGGATTTTGAAGTAACCTTCCCCTGGAGTGGGGAGGGAATGGGGATTTTAGGCTTGCTGTCAAACATCAGCCATAATACTAATGACTGTTTTGAACAATATGCAGGTTGTATTACATGAATGGCTATTTTATATGTGAAATTATGACTGAAACCTATATAGGTTCACACTGTCAGGAAGTTTGTCCTTAGTTTTAGGTTGCTTCTCTCTTTGTTGAGTTTCCATCCATTGCTTCTTGTTTTGCCTTCTGATGCTTTGGAAAATACTTTGCCCACCCCTTCTTTCTAGCAGCCCCTTAAAACCCGTTGCCTATCACATTCTTGGGCAAAGCATGTGAGCCATTTCCTCCTTTCAGTGGTCCATGAAAGTGCATCTATAGCAGAGGTCTCTAACCTTGGCCATTTTAAGACTTTAAGACAGCAAAGGCTGAGGAATTCTGGGAGTTGAAGTCCACAAGTCTTAAAGTGCCCAAGTTCGGAGATCCCTGATCTATAGTATGTAGATAATATATATAGTTCTTGCAGAACTATAGATACGTTGAGGCTGGGTGTGACAAGGAATGGCTGGTGGGGGGGCAGGCAAGGTAGTCCTTGACATGAGTGACATTGAGTTGGCCACACCTACCCAGTCACATGACCATCAAGCCACACCCACTGTCACATGACCATCAAGCCACACCCACAAAATAAGCCACACCCACAGAACCAGTAGTAAAGAAAATTAGAACCTATCCCTGAAACATGCGCATGTGCAGTGTGCACCAAAAACTTTGCACGGAAAAAGAAGGCTTGACAAGGTAAGTAGAACAGTTATGCCATGCGAATATAAACAGCACGGCACAGCTGATCATCAGAAATACCAGTTCCGTCTGAACATTTTGTTTTACTACTAGTTCGCCTGAACCAGTAGTTTTTGTCACTACTGGTTCGGCCAAACCGGTGCGAACCGGTAGCATTTCACCTCTGCTATGTATCTATGAAGTGCTTGGCACATTGATCTTTCCAGGCAGTGTAGAAAAATACTGGGGGGCTTAGAAAATGATTTGTGAGGTCACACGTGGCCCATGGG
This sequence comes from Ahaetulla prasina, assembly GCF_028640845.1. Lineage (NCBI taxonomy): Eukaryota > Metazoa > Chordata > Lepidosauria > Squamata > Colubridae > Ahaetulla > Ahaetulla prasina. Next base: position 139,175,284 of record NC_080540.1, read on the forward strand.
GAACAACTTTGAGACTAACATCTATGGAGATTCTCAGTCATCAAGGTCATAGTTGTCCAAAAGATGCTTTTTCAAAAGACAACTGGACTTTGTTTTTCCTTGAAAACATTTGCTTTTCATCCAAGAAGCTTCTTCACTTCTGAGACCACTGGTTTATATTCATGTAATGTTGAATGTGACTAAACCCTTTTACCTTGAAAAAAATCCCATTGAAGTGAGATTTTCTCCTGAATAAGTATGTTGCTCATACTTAGTATGAATAAACTTTTCCCCCCCTGTCTTAAGGCACTTCCTCCCTCCCTCCCTCCCTCTCTTTCTCTCTCTCCTGTACTTTTGGATGTAGAATTTTGAAACTTTGATAGAAGTTTGTAATTTTTGTTCCGGTGATGTTCAAATGACTGTTAGATAAATTATTTTTGTACATCAAGTGTTGATAGGCCAATTCCTAGTTTGTTTTCCTTGTTTTGTAACTGCTGTTATCTTGAACCTAATTTATTTATTACAAACATCGGTAGAGTTTAAAAATAATCCAGGAACATATAATACAATTACAAATAATTAATGAGTTGCTGTTAACATATCTTTTTAGGATTTTGCTGCAATCAACCAACATCAAACAATAGTTCCAAATACTTGCCTATCATACTGAGCTAGAAACAAACCACAGTGAGTACAATGTATGTGCAGGATGAATGGCTTTGATTCCAAAAATGTTGACTGTATGTGTGTTTCCTTCAAGAAAACCCTTCCATCTCTAAACAAACTTTATGTACATCCCACATTGCTGAGCAGCATTTGCAAAGAAACTAGGCATTACAGTTGAGAAGCCGAAAAACTTTTTCCAGGTTTTTCCTTATCTTTTGTTATGATCCAAGCAAACCTAACTAAGGTGTCAGTCAAAGCACACCCTAGTTGTAGGTGCCATTTAATTTTATGTTTTTTGCTTTTAATAGGCAGAGAACTGTTTTAGTGAGGTTATTATATCATATTTGTGTAGTCTACTCAATCCTTGGATTGAGGAAGGAAAGTAAATGTGTGCTACAAAATACATAAATAGTCAAATCATCAAAAATAATGAAGTGTGTGCTGCTGCCAATCCAACAGGCCTGAAAACATTGAAATTTTGGAGTTCTAGTCTTTTTTTTCTCTACCATGTTTTTGCAAGGACTTTCTGTTTTATTTGCGTTCGTGGATAGTGAGTAACAGACCCCTACAGCTTACCATTGAATGGCCAAAATTAAAATAGCTTGAAAGGTCAGAGAACAAAAGGATTTTGCTCTCTGTGAGCATTTTTCTGCTTAAAAGAACCTCCAGGAGAGTATTTTTGTAATTTTCTTTTGACAAAACAAGTTTTTTAATTGTGTGATTTACTTATCTCGTCTGAGATTGCTTGATATACTCTGCTGCTTTTTAATTGCTTGAAAAGTTGAGCAGTTTTTCATGTTTTAAGGAGTGCTGAATTGTATAATTAAAACACTAACAGTGTAAATCAACAGTGCAGAAGAAAGACAGCGGAGAATTAAGCAAGCTTCTTGGCATAATAATAAAATCAAACTGGCATGAAAAGGGCCCATTAGAGAGGAGATGCTGAATACTAATCCCCCCACGGAGGAGGTGAAGGTAGAGTTAGACGAGTGAGAGCATTAGGAAGATCCCAGTAGCAGCAGTGAAAGAAGGGGAGGGTTAGTGGCAGACGTCAAAACGGAGCCGCAGAAGCTCACACATCGTGAAAAGTGAGCAAATGGTGACAGCATATGGTGGCGAACAGGATATGACATAGAAATTGCTTTTAATTAGGACTTGCTTTGGGTTGTGGAATCACATCTCTGGCATGCTGAGGTCCAGATGCTGCTAGAAATTGGATTGGAAATGGTGGCAGCCAAAGTTGATTTCCCTGCTGTTTAGCTGCTGCGTTCTTGGAGGACAAGGCAGCCTCATCAGCAGCAGAAGGGCTTAAGGGGCAATTAGTCAGATTTAGGTTCAATAGCAGGCAGGTCTTAGCAGTTTGCAGGCTTGCTCAGAGGAATAACCAAAAACTGTCTACCATTGACCTCACCCCATTCCTATGAGGACTATAAGGGGCGTGCATACGTGCACAAAAGTGCCTACCGTTCCTGTCCTATTGTTTCCTTTCATTGTATGTGCTTGTATATAATGTTGTGACAAAATAAAAAATAAAAAAAATAGATAAAAATAAGAACGGGCTCAAAAACTGGTCTGGAGAGGCCAAAGGTCCCCTTGATTGTATTCCACTTTTTTTCTTTTTTAACAGAAGCAACAGCATCGCACAAACAAATAGGCTATCACTTGCTGTCAAATTATTCATCAGCTTTTTCCCACAGAGTCTCAACTACAGGTCATAGTCATGGATCGTGGACAGCTGTATCTGTAAGATTCTTGGTCTTAAATGAGATGCCATTCAGTGGGGTCATTTTATTAAGGAACCAAGCATTTAAAAAAGGGGCTGTTGCACTTTCTGAGTTGTTATCTACTCTTACCTTTCACTAAGAACTAATATCCATATACCAAGTAGGGCAGTGGTGAAATTCATTTTTTTTACTACCAGTTCTGTGGGCGTGGCTTGGTGGGCGTGGCAGGGGAAGAATACTGCAACATTTCCATTCCCACCCCACTTGGGGACCAGCCAGAGGTGGTATTTTCCGGTTCTCTGAACTACTCAAAATTTCCGCTACCAGTTCTCCAGAACCTGTCAGAACCTGCTGGATTTTACCCCTGAAGTAGGGGCAATTAGCTTAAAGATATAGTCCCCCTTATCTTCCTTCTGACTAGGATTGTACAACAGGGTTAGTGATATAACTTATTTTATGGCTTTGTGCGTGCATGCTTACAACAACCCCCCCCACAAACCAAGATAAAATTAATTGAGCTAAACATGTTGCACAAACCCAGCCACTAAATTTTAAACAGCTTTCTTTCTTTAAAAGTGGGGTGGGGGGAACCTGACTGAAAACATAAATCATGTTCTATAAATCTCTCAAGAGCCTTGCAGGTTACATGTTTTTTCTTGAATGTATTTTAGAAGTTGCTTGTTTCTCTCCCCCCCTTCTCTCCCTCTCCCCCTCCCCCTCCCTATCTATTTACCTACCTACCTATCTACCTCCCTACCTACTTATCATCCATCTATCCATCTATCTATCTATCTATCATCTATCTATCTATCTATCTATCTATCTATCTATCTATCTATCTATCTATCTATCTATCATCTATCCACTTTCTTTCCACTTATGACTGTATGACTGTAACTTTGTTGCTGCCAATCCTTATGATTTATATTGATATATTGACCATCAATTGTGTTGTAAATGTTGTACCTTGATGAACGTATCTTTTCTTTTATGTACACTGAGAGCATATGCACCAAGACAAATTCCTTGTGTGTCCAATCACACTTGGCCAATAAAAAATTCTATTCTATTCTATTCTATTCTATTCTATTCTATTCTATTCTATTCTATTCTATTCTATTCTATTCTATTCTATTCTATTCTATTCCATCCATCCATCCAGGAGATGGGCTTCAAAAATTTTAGCAATAGGTTCTCTGCCAGTTGCTGGGTGGGTCTGTCCATGGTGGGTGTGGTCTAGTTGGCCTCCTGCACCATGGCGTGGGGGCCACTTTCACCCTCCCCAGGCTCCAGAGGCTTTCTTTGAGCCTCCGGGAGGATGAAAATAGCCTCCCCTGGGTTCCGGAGGCCCTCCGAAAGCAGGAAATGGAACCTGTTTTTCACCCTCACTGAGCCTCTGCGTGGGTCCTGCATTTACCTGTCATCCAAAACGGGCCATGTGGGAGGGGAGGGGCTGGGTGGAGAGAACCAGCCAGGAGTTGAATTTGGGGGTTTGGTGAACTGCACAGAAATGCGCAGAACCCGGAGTAGCCCACCCTTCTATCTATCTACCTATCTAATCTATCTATCTATCTATCTATCTATCTATCTATCTATCTATCTATCTATCTATCTATCTATCTATCTATCTATCTACCTACCTATCTATCTATCTACCTATCTAATCTATCTATCTATCTATCTATCTATCTATCTATCTATCTATCTATCTATCTATCTATCTATCTATCTATCTATCTATCTATCTATCTATCTATCATCATCATCTATCTATCTATCTATCTCATATAGCCACCCCTCTCACCATAAGTGACCCTGGGTAGTGCACAGCAATCAAATAGAATCAAATCTAATTTAAAAAAAAAACAGTGCTTCATTTGATCTTTGTAATGCCTACTCTGTATTTTCTCCCTGAGCGTTTCTTTGCCGTATATTCTCTACTTCATCCTGATCTCCTTTTCTTTTGGAGAAAATAGTGCCTGTTTCATCCTAAGAATTCTGAGCCCCAGCCTCTGTGCCCACCTGTGTCCATGAAGGATTGAGTGGGAGAGGCATTTTAACCTTGGGCGTCTAACTGGAAGATGTGTTCTTTAGCTTTTGCAATATATTACTGATGAAGGGTCTGAGGTTGTTGGACACAAGCTTTGGCTGCAAAAGGTCCTAGGTTTTGTCTTTGACTTCTTTAAGAAGGTGTGAGAAAAACACCAGCCTTGAACCTACAGAACTGATGTTAGTTAACACTGAGAATGGTGGATCAACAGTCTGAACTGGTGGATCAACAGTCATAATGGTTATGAAGTAACATCCTCTATAGGAAGCTTTGCTTGCAAACCCTGCAGCTTGAAAAAGGGGAGACAAAGAATAAGGTTGGCTTCTGGTATTTACTAGACTTGTCCAATGTGCAGTTTTCAAACCATTGACCATTTTTTGAGCCAAATATAGATCATCTCAGTGCCCTACTATCCAGATTCTAGGGGTCACAAATCTGTTCAGAGATCATCCAATTTAAGTTTTTGTCTAAGATGGGAAGGCTTATAATTCAACTCTTCCTAACAGATTGACACTTACATATGGATCTGCTTCTCTCCATTTTATTCACACCCTTGTTCTGAAAAAGAACCAACAGGTCAGGGATGCACAGTATATGTCAGTAAAAAAACACATCCTTTTAATTTTTTACATTGGTAAAATAATAGTCCAATCTGGTTGATGTTTTTTCCTTTTTGAAAAAAATATGTGGTAAAAATTTGTCACTGTTTAGCTTTACCGTTTTTCTTAATACACTAATATTTTGTGTGCAACTTTCTTAATTTACATAACTGATAATGTAAATTGCCCAAGAAGTATTTTAATGCAAATTATCTTGGGGGTTATCCTTTGACACATAAATTTCTCTGATACAGGCTTTTAAAATGTAAATTCTGTGGATGTAAGCTGTTTTTAAAATATAACTAATGCTGTATATATGCAATTTTCAGTAGCATGCCTTCTTTCAGATGTGAAGGTTTTCCTGTGGATATTTTACTGAGAGAAAACAAATCTATTCCACCTATTTCCCCCCCACTATAACAACTCTGAGAGGCAGAAGTGGGTTTCAGTAGGTTCTGACCAGTTCTGGAGAACCGGTAGCGGAAATTTTGAGTAGTTCGGAGAACCGGTAAATAACACCTCTGACCGCCCCCGCCCCCACCTATTCTCTGCCTCCTGAGTCCCAGCTGATTGGGAGGGAATGGAGATTTTACAGTATTCTTCCCCTGCCACTCCCCCCCAAGCCATGCCCACCAAGCTATGCCACGCTCACCAAGCCACACCCACAGAATCGGTAGTAAAAAAATTTGAAATCCAACACTGCTGAGAGGTGAGTTGAACTGAAAGAGAATAACTGGCTGAAAGTCATTCAACTGGCTTTCATGCTTAAGGTGGAACTTGAATTCATAGTCTCCTGGTTTCTAGGCCTTCACCACTATACCAAACAGACTTTCTAAAAACATCAACAACAGCAACGCATAACGAACAGAGCACTTCAGTGAGATTATATCGGTTTATTTGGAACTCTGTGGTGAAAAGAGAAGTTTATCTTGAAAAGTATCTACAAATGAATTATTGGAATTTTAGTAAACTGCCATACTGCAGCAGTAGATTTTAAAGGAAATTTGTTGAGCCGGTCTTTATTCCTGACAACTGCCTGAACAAGTCCCTGCAGTTTCCTGGTATGATTTTTGGAGGTGGTTTTGTCCTTGCCTTCTTCCTAGAGTTGAGAGAGAGTGACCAACCCAAAGTTACCCACCTGACTGTATGCCCAAGATAGGATAAACCTCACAGTCTCCTAGTTTCTAGCCTGGTGCCTCAACCACTAGACCAAACCAGGGGTTTTTTTCCCCCAGCAGAAATGACCAATGGATTATTTTCCCCAGTGACATCGGCCTCTAATTTTGAAGCATAATTGCAAAGAGCTGGGCAGAAGTTGCCAAGCTAGAGGGTTGAATCAGCAGGATTGAAAAATATGCAATGTTGCTCATACTTGAGGAATAACCACTTGAGAAATTCAGAGTTCTCTCAAAGTTGATTGGGACTTGGACAAAGTTCCCTTCAACCAAGCAACCTCCACTCTGAGAAAATCAAGATGTGGATACAACCTTACTCTGCAACTTTTGAGTTTTTTTTTATAAACTGAAAAAAAAAAGTGATTGTTGCATTGGAAACTCCACTCAAGGGCAGATTTAGTATCACCAATGTTGCTTGTATCTTGTGGAACATATTAGAAGGCACTCTGAAAATATGGGTGATATTCTATAAAAGGACTTAACATTATGCAGGGGTGTCAAACTTGCAGTGTGTGGGCCAGATGCATCGTGCGCTGTCCACATCTACCCCCAGTTTAGTGAAGGGGGAAAAAGTTGCGATACATCATGTGACGACAATGTGTCATCGTGAGTTTGACACCCCTGTTATAGAGCTTGTGGAAAAAGCTGGACAAAAAATATTCTAACTGAAAGTCTTGGTGTATTTCAGCATGGTTGAATTGTAATCTGTGATTTTAGACTTCTTTATCACAAAACAATCTTCTCACACAACTACATTTCAGGTCCCTTTGGAGGTCAGCCATATCTTCCCTCCCACTCCCTGGACACTCCTGCATGTTAATCTACTGAATCTTTAAACTGACTCATAAAATTATAAACGGATAATAACTTTTTAAAGACCAAGATGACATGACAGTATGAAATGGCATTGCCCATAAAATGCATATTCACTGTGTCCGTGCGATGTGCAAGGCATATTGGGGAAATGCTGAAATATAATTAGTTCTCCCAAAACAGAACTAGTTGTATGGTAATAGATTGGTATACAGTATATTTTGATGTGATTGTTGTATATACCTCAAGCTGATCAAAAGCAACATTTTGAATCCTTCTGACAAGGTTTTGATTCACATCTTGCTTTAAAAACCATTGGAGGAGGCGGATTGTTTGAAAGGAAGAATAAAAGGGGAATCGGAAAGGTGGAAGTAATTTTTTTTTTTTATTGGGAATTTAGCTGCACTCACGGCATATTTGCTTTTCCGTTCCCAAACATCTGAAGCCAAAACTAAAGCTAGCAGCAGCAACTATTTTTCCTGCTGCAAAGTCCCTCTCATCACTTCTCAGAATTCATGTCAAAAGTAATAGCAAACTGTGACAGTCAAGGAGCCACATTTTACACACCTAGGAACCCATCTCGGCAATGAATGCTCTGTTTTGAAGAAGAAGACGGCTTTTTCTGTGAGAAAAATAAGTATTTGAGACAGGCAAGACAGAAAACTGAAAGAAAACTGGACAGCCACTTGTCTGAAATGGTATAGGGCCTTCTGCTTGAGCAGGGCATAGAAGACCTCCAAGGTCCCTTCCAGCTCTATTCTAATTGATTAATTGATTGATATTATTTTCTGAACAGTTGAAAGGCTTTGAAATGGGGAGACTGTGCACCATAAATGAGAAATATTGCAGAAAATATGACTTCTGTAACAGAGTTGTTAATGCTTGGAACTCGTTACCTGACTCTATAGTCTCTACTCAAAATCCCAAAATCTTCAACCAAAAACTGTCTACTATTGACCTCACCCCATTCCTAAGCGGACTATAAGGGGCGTGCATAAGAGCACAAAAGTGCCTACCGTTCCTGTCCTATTGTTTCCTTCATTATATCAAATTAATATAACTGATGCATATTCTTTACTTATATCAGGCTTCAGCTTCGTGCTTCTGGGAGCAATGTGTGATCGCAGCTGTTTCTTCCTTTTCCAATTTTACACGGGAGAAAACCCGAACAACCAAAGACCTACATACATACATACATACATACATACATACATACATACATATATATATATATATATATATATTCTTCATGATATGTTTTTTTTTATTTATGACAATGTTTGTGTATACTGTTGTGACAAAATGAAATAAAAAAAAATAAAAAATAAACATGCATTTATTGACTAGGATTTTTAGACAGAGTTTACTGAACAAACCATAGAAGCTTGGTTTTGCAAATATCAATAAGTCATAATAAGTTTGCATTTCACTCTATGGGTTTGCAGATCACACTAAACAAACAACGTGACATTATGGCTTAACATTAGGTGCTGTTGTTCCCCATTTCGGGTCTGAGCCTGGTGCCGAAGCCAATGATGGATGCCAGACATGAGGTGCAGGTTTTCTGATTCCTTTTTATTGGAATACTCCAAGGAAAAGGGCTCCTGGCCAAAATGCCAAGAACCAAGAATCAAGGATTAAGAAAGCTTTATACATTTTCACTAAAAGAGAAGGCGGGACAAGGCGAGATAATAAGAAATATCATCTAATAAACATTTTAGTAATAATTCTACAATTTGTTCTATTGGTCTCTAGCTGTCCCAATTCCTAAGCCTTGGCTAATGAATGCCCCAGGAGTTAGCTAATACACACTTAATTGGCTGCAGGCCATCTGTATTCCTAATTTTTAACTGAGGCCTGCAAGTTGTCTAACACTTGTTACTTTTATCAGCTTTCGAACTACCCAGAATTGTTACAAGATTTACACATGCATATTTCCTGTAGATAAACATTCTTTGTTCTTGCCAGACATACTCCGCAATTATAGGCTTCCTGATTTACTTTCAAGTGTGTATCATGACTTGGCTTTATGTTAGCATACAGCCCATCATTGCGTGGATGCGTTATAAATCTATCATCTGTAGTGCCACTGGAAATATGTGACAACTACTCATTTTTCCTCTGGTACAAACATAGAGAGCAGGCAGTTCCCAAGGCATTTTAAAAAAAATGCAACTTCAAAATCAAAATCTATAAATGTTTTCCCCAGCTTTCTCCAGTTTTTAGTGCAGGGATGCAGCCTCATTTTTGAAAAGTTGAATGAAACATGACTGAGTAACATTTGGGGCTGGTGTGAAGTAGTGGGCCGCAGCCCGAAATGCCTGGGGTTGTAGCTGTTTTGTTTCCCAGTTGCCTGTCCTTGGTAAGATGATGTTATTCTACAGGAAGGGCAGAAGGCTTGCTCTGAGATTCTTCTGTGCTGTATATTTTCTTTTTTCAAGACACAGATAGTGCTGGGTATAAAAGTCAGCCTTGAATTAAAAGCAATGTTGGCTTAGAAAGAGCACATTATGCAAACACTATGCCTGCTTATGGCTATGTGTTTCATTAGGGTTTGAACTTTATTGATGTAATTTAGGTTAATGCACTATTATTTTGCATATTTGTTACATTGTATTATCCTGCCCACGATGGATCGCTTAGATACATAAGATCAATAACTGCCTGATAATGCTTGCAAATTTATATCACTAAAAATTTGTCAGTCTGTGGGGTTCACTGAGATTCTTTGACACAGTTTCTTAACCTTTCGTACCATCTTCTCTGTAGGCTGTGATATCTGATTGACACCGGATAAGTAGCCTAATGGAACTGCAGTAAGGAACAAAGGAAGGCTAATGCGTGCACTGAAGTCAGAACTCTTTACTATGATTTATCAAGCACTTAAGTTGATCTACAGAACTGGAGGTATTTCTGAGGTTGTACATCTGGGCCCATTTTGTAGCACAGGGCAAGGGAACTTTAGCTTTGAGGCAGGATTATAATTAAGGTATAGCTTAAAAGAACACATGGATGTTCAATTAGCCAAGAAGCACTCATGAAATACTAGCGAAAAGGACTTCTGAAAGGGTTTGAAGTTCATTTCACACACGGAGTTCCTAACATGGGCAAATGAGTCATGTAATAAAATCTTCAATCTGGTAAAAAGCCGCTGACCCAGACATCTCTAGGTTAATCTTTCCTCACACTTTGTGGATACTTTGCATCTCCTAGCACAGGGGTCTCCAACCTTGGTCCCTTTAAGACTTGTGGACTTCAACTTCCAGAGTTCCTCAGCCAGCTCTGTTGGCTGAGGGACTCTGGGAGTTGAAGTCCACAAGTCTTAAAGGGACCAAGGTTGGAGACCCCTGTCCTAGCAGATACTTGGACCTTTTGGTCAAAGCTTGTATCACAGCGGACAGTTCTCAACATTCCAGGGATGTGAAGTGAAGGTTGAAGATTCATACTTGTGCCTTGCCATTCAGCAAAGAATCGGTGCTAGTGCTACTCAGACTAGGCGTATAATAACCTCTTGTATCTCAGCTCTGTGTGCTGTTGCAAAATATTATGGTCGGTCCCGACAATCTACTCAGGGCTCTCTTGTCTCACAGAACTGCTTCTGTAAAAGTCAACAGCTTGACACTGAAGCCAGGAGCCAGCAATTAAAATTGCACCCTCTGCCAAAGACTTAATGAGATTGGGTGTAATCCTAGGGCACAGGCAGCCACAGGGAATATTCCCTGAGCTGGGATAGGTCAGTCATTAAGGCACAAAAGCTGGTTCCCACTGACAAGGCATAAGAACAGCATCAAGAACAGTGATGCGTATGGAATCACATAGGATCCATGCGGCGGGTCCCCCAACAGCATTCTGAAAAATCATCTGCAGTTCTTATTGCATATAAGCTAAAAGCGTGAGTGTTTTTTTTTTTATCAGGGCAACCTGGTCTACCCAAATATGGGACAGAGCATAATGCTTCCAATTTCGTCTTTCGGCTCCAGTCCCGGAGACTTCACAGTCACTCGCTTTCATGACAAACTATTCTTGTGTTAAAGTTTATATTTTGCCGACAAAGAAATAAAGGGAGACTAGTATAGATCTATTTAGTCTCATCAGCTAGCCATACCCTTCTGGGATTTGAACCCAGGCTGCTTACATATTAGGTAGACGTTTTCACTTCTAAACCACAGGCTTTTCTAGCTTTGTTGGCTGTACCTGGGGAGAGATTAAGTGTTTTTTATCAGGGCAACCTGGTCTACCCATATATGGGACAGAGCATAATGCTTCCACTTTTGCCTTTCAGCCCCAATCCAGGAGCCTTCGCAGGCAGTTGCTTTTTTTGTGTTAAATGTTATCTTTTACCGCCAAAGAATTGAAGGGAGACTTGTATAGATCTATTTCAAGCCATTTATCTCTCATCAGCTAGCCATATCCTTCTGGGGTTCAGCCTGGGTTCAAATCAGGGGTACAATCCAGCAAGTTCTGACAGGTTCTGGAGAACCGATAGAGGAAAATTTTGTGTAGTTCAGAGAACCGGCAAATACCACCTCTGGCTGGGCCCAGGAGTGGGGTGGGAATAGGGATTTTGCAGTATCCTTCTCCTGCCATGCCCACCAAGCCACGTCCACAGAACTGGTAGTAAAAAAATTTGGATTTCACCACTGGTTCAAATCCTAGAAGGGTATGGCTAACTGACGAGAGCTAAATAGCTTGAAATAGATCTATACTAGTCTCCCTTTATTTCTTTGGCGGTAAAAGATAAAATTTAACACAAGCCAAAGGCATCTATCTGGAACTGTCTGTAGTAGATAGTAGGCACTGAGGTTGATTCGTGAATATTCATGGCAGCTGAGTTGCTTCTATGGAGTGGCCTTTCAGGAGGCTGACAATGATGGACTCAAATTTTACAAGCCTGCTATAAAGCCTGTAATGTTTGACGTGCAGGTTCAGTGTTCCTCCATCGCCTTTACAGCTGTTGTTTGCCATTGCCATTGGGATTCCATGTGTGTCTCTTTGTTTCCATAAGCCAGGGCCATAAATCTGTACCCTGATTTTCTTGTTTGTTTCACTCATTTGGAAGATAGGATTGCTGGCTGGGGAAGGAGCTAAAGCAGAAACTGGGCTGTTCCGTAGATGAATTTTCATGCTCTTCTTGACCAAAGAATAGCAATTTTGTATAATAGGTTTGCTGGAGACAAAGGTTAAGCTTTTACAGAATGAGATGATCATTTTTGGAATGTGGATGAAAAGCCATTCACAGAGCCACTGAGGCTGATATTTTTTTTCCTGGAAGAGAAGCCAGAAAAAAGATAGGCGTTCTCATTCCTGGTTCCTATGCGAAATGAAACCTACATTTTATATTAAAGCGTACATCCAGTTTGGAATTACGACAACATTTCTTGATGTAAAGCAGTGGTAGGTTTCAAAATTATTTACTACCGGTTCTGTGGGTGTGTCTTGGTGGGCGTGGCATGGCTTGGTGGGTGTGTCTTGGTGGTCATGGCAGGGGAAAGATACTGTAAAATCTATATTCCCACCCCACTCCAGGGGAAGGTTACTGCAAAATCCCCATTTCCTCCCAATCATCTGGGACTTATAACATATATATAACAACAGAGTTGGAAGGGACCTTGGAGGCCTTCTAGTCCAACCCCCTGCCCAGGCAGGAAACCCTACACCATCTCAGTCAGATGGTTATCCAACATTTTCTTAAAAATTTCCAGTGTTGGAGCATTCACAACTTCTGCAGGCAAGTCGTTCCACTTATTAATTGTTCTAACTGTCAGGAAATTTCTCCTTAGTTCTAAGTTGCTTCTTTCCTTGATCAGTTTCCACCCATTGCTTCTTGTTCTACCCTCAGGTGCTTTGGAGAACAGCCCGACTCCCTCTTCTTTGTGGCAACCCCTGAGATATTGGAACACTGCTATCATGTCTCCCCTGGTCCTTCTTTTCATTAAACTAGATATAACCAGTTCCTGCAACCGTTCTTCATATGTTTTAGCCTCCAGTCCCCTAATCATCTTTGTTGCTCTTCTCTGCACTCTTTCTAGAGTCTCAGCATCTTTTTTACATCGTGGCGACCAAAACTGGATGCAACTTGGGAGGCAGAGAATAGATGGGGGCTGGGCCAGTCAGAATTTTTACTACCGGTTCTCCGAACGACTCAAAATTTTTGCTACCGATTCTCCAGAACTGGTCAGAATCTGCTGAAACCCACCTCTGATGTAAAGCATGAATGAGTGACAGTGGCTTCAAAGCCAAGTATTGAAAACCTGTGGCTCATTAAGCTGCTGGGAATCCCTACTTTCTTTCCTCTTTGGCTGAGGGGAGCTTTGCCCACTTTTTTCATTGGCCAATCAATTGGGATAAACAACCAATCGGCAGGAGTTGCATTGCTGGTTCCTCCCTGTTATCATCAGAAGGAAACCAATAATTTCTTCCCAACTGATCGGTTGACAGAGAGGGACAAACCTTGTGGATCTGCACTGTGAGTGTCATTAGTTATCTATGAGTGATAATAGATTTTAAGAAGAGGAGAGGAAGCTGTCCCTCTGTTTTCCACATCCACGTTCACAAGAGGGAGAAGAACCATATGAGCAGATTCAAAGGGATCCACAAGCATACGTACGTTTTAATGAGGAAGTATTCAAAGTATCCAACTTGTCTAAATGTGAGGAATATTTGTATACCAGAGAGATAGTTGAACATGGTGCGCAAGAACTGGAGCATTTAGATTAGACTTTAGTCACTAGAGGTCATGATTCTCAACAGAACCATTTCCATGCAGGAAATGGTTTCTCAGTTGTTCTCTATGGAATTATGCATCACATTTTGATAAGTTGTTTTCCATTGCCACCCAAGCCACAAAAAGGCTGCCTCTGTGTTTATATTCTAAATGACTAATTTGACGTTGTCCCTCTGCTTTCTCTTAAATTGGCTCATTCATTGTTTAAGATTACTTTGTTGCTTTGGGTATTCTGCAGTTTTTACCTGTTGTGAGTCTTAATAACATTTATTACAATTTGAATGCAATATTCCCGTGAACAGCAGAAGCAGAGTCAGAAAAATGGCATATATAAAATAAGAAGGAGTTCTTTTCGACTCAGTTCCATCCCATCAGTAGAAAATCCAACCTTCTTGGAAACAAAGACATGACAACAATAATAATAATAATAACAAGCATTCTACAAGGCTGAACAGCCATCAGGTTCACTGTATGGGAAGAAGAGGCAGAGGATTGTACATTAATATAACTTTTGCAAGACCCTTACAGTCATATCATTTTGAAAGAATTTTGACTGTTAAATGCAGGTAGAAAACAGGACAAACTTGAACAGGTGCACTTCATTCTCTTCACTTCAGAATATTTACACAGATATTCGAGGCCAGGGGTCTGCAAACTTGGCTCTTTTAAGATTTGTGGACTTCAACTCCCAGAGTTCCTCAGCCAGCAAAGCTCTTGAACTCTGGGAGTTGAAGTCCACAAGTCTTAAAAGAGCCAAGTTTGCAGACCCCTGTTCTAGGTTATCTAGGACTTGGACTGATTACAATAAAGCTATGGGATTAAATAAATCAGTCCCCTGTTCTGTGCTAGACATTATCTATATCTTTGATGGCGAACATACGGCACGTGTGCCAGAGGTGGCACGCTGTGCCCTTTCTGTGGGCACGTGAGCTGTTGCCCCAGTTCGGCTCTGCTGTGCATGCGCACATGCCTCCTACCAGGCAGCTGGTCTTCGGATCTCTGCCGCAGATGCGCGGGGGGGGGCATGTGCGGGGGACCACGCAAGGATGTGCAAGGGGAAGGATGCTTGCATGGGTGCACATACATGCATGGGGGCTCAGGGCACATGCACAGGGGCATGCATTGCATTTTTGGGGTTCGGGTGCGCAGGCGCACATTCACACACATACATGCTTTGGGCATTCGGTCCGGAAAAGGTTAGCCATCACTGATCTATAACGAACTATCAAAGTTTCATATCTAAGACAAATTACCACAATTATAAGCCAACATCATTGCTTTGAATTGTTCTAAAGCAATACAATATGGAAAACCTATCTGTACACCACGGTGTCTTTCCATCTTTTTTCCTGCCACAAATGATCGCAATTTAAAAAGGCTCACCTAATCCATGTTTAATTATATCGAATCTCAAAATCCTATCAGGATTTTTAAGAAGGTACTTCTATCCTGTCGGAAGAATAGATAGGCATGCAGTGAATCCTGATAGTCCGAGATAAACCTAGTGAAGGAATACCTTGGACAATGGAAGCATTGTATCGCCTTTTCATCCTAAAGAAACAGCACCAGCTGGGTGTAGCAGTCTCTGCTTTGCTTTATTGAATGCCAGAGTTGTTTCTTTGATTTTTGAACACTAAGATATGCCATTGTACAGATGCCAAATGTTTGACTTATTATTTTACATGCTAGATTCGTGTTTCACTTTTCTTCAAAGTCCTTTCCTCCAAACAATATACATTAAGGAGTCCTTGGTGCACTTTGAATTTGGTTTTTTTCTTGCAGATTCATTACCCATAGGTAAAATTACCAGTGCTTGTCCTGGTCAGTGTTGGTGGGAATGTTCTTGGTGGTCTCTTGATGAGGCTGTTTATTGTTAGCATGTTTGAGATAGTGGTTCCTTAATTAGGGTATTGTTTGCTTGTTGATTGTTGGCTAATATTAATCTTGATGTTAATCTCTGCTTATCTGGGTATTGATTGCTGGCAAAGAGGGATTTTGGGTTTTTTTTGTTTCCTTTCTGCCTTTTTTTTTTACTGTCTCTTTTGAATGGTATGTAGATGTTGTTTATCTCTATGGGCCTAACAGTAAACAACAGCCTAATCAAGGAACCACCAAAAACACTTACGCCAACACTGACAGAGCAAGCCACTCATATCTAAACAGAGAGCAAACCTCACTCTCTTCTAGCACTGAAGATGTTACCTAGCTGGGTAATGAAATGCCTGCAAGAAAACAACCAAGCTCAGAGAGCATCAACGGCCCTTTAATTCAACCCTCAGTTTCAAATATAGATTATATTTTATGATTTCAACAGCCCTATGGTGTTAGTTGGGCCAAGAGACTATGCCTATCCTAAAATCATCCTATAAACCTCAGGTCTGATTGGAGATTTGAACTTGGGTCTCCCTGACCCACCCCAGCTCTCCTTCCAATTGTTCTAATCATGTTGTTGCAAATATTTGAGTCGTGGTCAAAGCAGTATTCTGCCTAAGATAAAAGCAGCTCCTGATTCCTTCTCCTCCTCTTCCTGGCTTGCTCATCAAAATTTTATAGCAATAAAGTGGTACTTCAGGCCATTTTGGTTTTCAGGACTGTGAGAGACACTACTTCATACAGTGAATTTGTCTGAATAAAAATGATCCTGGTGAACACTCAATTACTGATGCTTTTGGCAAAAGCAGGAAATGTTGCTTTAAAGGTGAAATTAATTTAAAATTCAAAATTTCAATTATATGCTTAAACTACACATCCCATTATTTATTTGATAATTTCTACACTCTGTTTCCTCCTACAGGAGCCCAGACAACTACCAATATATTATGATTCCATTTTCCTGATTAATTTCAATTACTGCAGTGGAAGACATTATAAAGAATTCTGCTGTCCCACTCTAAGGAAATTTAGGACCATCAATCCATTAGTAAACACTATAATTAGCAGTATTTATTGCAGCTGAGAAAATGGTGGTTGCGATGCAACACATTTGCTGGTGTGCAGTAGGTGTAGCTGTAGAGCAAAGGAGGTCAAGCTCCTGACCCGCGGGCCAGATGCATCATGCGCTGGCCATTCCCACCCCCATTTTAGTGAAAGGGAAAAAAGTTGCAATATATCATGTGATGGCAATGTGTCGTTGCGAGTTTGACATCCCTGCTGTAGATGGAGATGGCCACATCCATGCTCTAGTAAGAGCAATGTCAGGGTTCCAGGTAACCCTCACAATGAAAGAAGACTCCGAGTCTTGAAGTTCCTCAAAGTTCCATTTTATTACAGATGTCATATTGGCACATCTGGGAAAACCCGAATCTGAAAGCTTCCAGGTTTTCCTCACCCAAAAGAAAGTCCAAGTCCCTGCCCAGCACCCACATGTCCATAACATGGCACCTTGCCAACTGGAGATGCTCCCATTCACATCTCTCCAGGTGCAGGGCAAGATGCCACCAGACTTGAAATCCTGGGTTTAGAAAATTTAGAACTACGCCGTCTTCAGCATGACTTGAGTTTAACTCATAGAATCATCTATTACAATGTCCTTCCTGTCAAAACTACTTCAGCTTCAATTGCAACAATACACGAGCACACAATAGATTTAAGCTTAATGTTAACCATTCCAATCTTGATTGCAGAAAATATGACTTCAGTAACAGAGTTGTTAATGCTTGGAATACACTACCTGACTCTGTGTTCTCTTCCCAAAATCCCCAAAGCTTCAACCAAAAACTGTCTACTATTGACCTCACCCCATTTCTAGGAGGGCGTGCATAAGAGCACAAGAGTGCCTACCGTTCCTGTCCTATTGTTTCCTTTCATTATATCCAATTAATATAGTTATTACATACTCATACTTATGTCCTTGACTCTCTGAAAAAAATAATGTTATTATGACTACATATCACCCATGCTCCATACAATTCCCCCTCCCTGTTTCGCACAACAGTAAATGTGAAGGCCCAATGCAAAAGATGGCTTCCAGGCCTGACAAGCAGTGATATCCAGCTGGTGATGGATGGGTTGTGTAATTTGCTATCCTTTCTGATTCACTGGGAGATTCACATGACTGGCCGATAGTAGAGCTTTGAATTTAAGAGCTGGCACACACAGATGAAAGTATGTTCTGTAACTGAGTACTCCAATGTGTCAAGACATGACTGGAAACTGCAGGACTGTTTTTTTGAACAAATGAAATCAGAGGGTGTTCTGGGAGGCTAAAAAAAAAAAAAGTGGGGTCATAGGTTGCTCATGCCTATTTTTATGCTATAACCCTAATGACCCTTATGGAAGGAATTGTATTCTGAGCCAATCACAACATCATCCAAATGTTCAGCTCAAATTTGCATATTGCAGTGATTGCAAACTACAGGAGAACGTTCCATTTTTCTACTTTTCCTTGTGGTTTTTTTTTTTTCTTTTCTTAATTCCCTCTATCAAACCAGCTTGAATGTTTCCAAATTCAGAGAAAATAAAACTCTCTTCTTTTGTGTGATACCATCCGCTCTCTTCTACCTTCTTCCCTTCAGAAATAAATAAGCTATCTATCTTTAAGATGGGCCTTTCCCCTATTAGTGCCATTTTACATCCTTTCCACCTTCTGCTGCTGTACAAAGAGGCTTCAAAAACACTAAACAAAACCGCAGGCAACATTGGCAATCCAGCTGAAACCGCAGCAAGAAGAATCAGTGTTCCTTTTGGCTGAAGTGGCTTCAGTAGGAGCAAAACATTACCGTTTGTGATGCTTAAGGGGCTTAGTCTTATTCTTTTTGAGAGGAAGATGGAGAGGGAGGGAGGAAAGATAGCAATTATTTCTCTCTCTCTCTCTCTCTCTCTTTCGTGTCCAGTACCATCCTGGCCGAATGAAGACAAATAGCATTGGGAGACTCTGTTTGTTTCTTTTGTAATTGTGTGTGCACATAAATTTTCTTAGGAGACAGGATCCATGTAATTGTGCTGGGCAGGTGAGATGAAGTGTGGATTTAGAGAATCAGATTCCTCCACAGTTCCAGACCAGGAAGAAAGAATCATCATCATCAACAACAACAAAAATTGGCTGGGGTTTGGACAGTCTGACTGAAATCAAAGAAGTTTATTTTTGCATGGGTAGAATAATAAGTCTTTTTAAAGAACCTGGATACTTGGAAAGTAATTAGAGAAGAAAATGTGTTAGGCCTCTACTGTTAAAATAAACAGGCTAGTTTTTCCATCCCATCTGATTTGGCCTCTTTAGGCCTTCCTGGAAAATGAAAAAGATTGCAGCTCTGAGCTAGATCTGAAAATGTAGCTAGCTGCTCACCTACCTCAAGACAAAATTATAGAATACCCTATGCACCTATAAGCAATACCACAGAACAAGCTCACCAGTTTACCTTCTTGTAAAAAAGAGGGTCATCATAGCAACTATTTTATGAAAAAGAAAAATATATTGTTAAGGTGCTTTTGGTATAACATTCCAGACTTGACTGCCAGCCCAAAAAAGGGTTATGTACTCTTTTAATAAAATAATAATGTACGATTCTTTTTATTTGATTACCAATTTTATTTGCTGCTTGTTTTTCCCCCCCAATGTTGTTGTTCTTATTCCTTTTTAATAAGAATCCAAAGCCAGGAGTAGACATCTGTGACAAACAGCTGAACAAAGAGGTAACAAATGTGAAGTGGAGACACACTGCAGGAAAGGGAAAGATTGTGGTGGAAGAGCAAAAAGTTGTAGTGAGGGTGAAGGGGCTTATGGTTTCCCCACTTTCCTGAACTCAAAGTTTAGCTCCACTGAAGAAAACAAACAAACAAAATTTCTTTCAACTGAAGGCAGAAGAGCCTGGGAGAGATCAGAACTATCAGGTGCAAAAGATAAGTTCCAAATGTGAAGGTTCAACTTTTTTAACTTATTGCTAAAAGCCTACCCACATGAATCTTCTCAAATAATGGCCAGCACCTGGTTATAGTTAGATAAGACAAGTCAATGTGTCACAATAATCATTTAAGAGCTGACCAGCTGCTGTGATGATGTAATACCTGACTCTGTGGTCTCTTCCCAAAATCCCCAAAGCTTTAACCAAAAACTGTCTACTATTGACCTCACCCCATTCCTAAGAGGTCTGTAAGGGGCATGCATAAGCGCACAAACATGCCTACCGTTCCTGTCCTATTGTTTCCTTTCATTATATCCAATTAATATAGTTATTACATACTTATGCTTATATATATGCTTATATATTGTATAGTTATTTCATGCTTATGCTTATATATACTGTTGTGACAAAATAAATAAATAAAATAAATACTGGGAATGAGTCAGCAAGGTTTTTGGGCTGATATCACTTTAAAAGCCTGTAATAAGAAGAGGCCCTATTGATGTATATCTCTCTCTCCATGTGTGCTTCCGTGCTGTAATTGCTGATTGCTGTTTGTTTGAGGTCTTACTAAAATACATGTATGTATATATTCATTGTAGATAAAACCACTATTTAAATACAAACCTCTGTTTACTATATTTGCTCCTGGGTTGTCTCACATAGTCACACTGTGCACAATCTGACACAATGGTTAGATAAGAGGCAGCTTACCCCACAGAAAGAATAGGGGCATGGCAAACATCTCAGAAAGAGCCATCCCTAGTTTCCTGGATCATAAAGACCATAAAAGGCGTAGGGTAACCTAGCAATAAGGACAGTGTTAGTTCTCATGCTTGATGCTTCTTGTCTGGACTACCTCAATGGGCTGATAAACATATAACTTTTCTTTAAAAGGAAGGCTCTGGTTAGGAGGCTTGTGGAGGCTAGTATTGCTACCTCTCCCAGGATCTATTACTGAGGAGCTCACCTTACTCTGGTCTGGTTGATAGGAGAGAGGCTCTCTGGACCTTTTGTCTTCCAAACACTCCAAAACATTCTTCTCAAAGCTCAAGAGGCATAGTCCAATGTTGCTACAGTTCATTTGGGCTAGGAAATCCCAGACCATTTATGGTTTAAATAGGAAGAGAGGAAAAAAGTATAGGAAGGTTCAAATATTCTATCCAGTTTCCAAACTATCTTTGCTTGAATGACTGATTCCTTTCTGAAAGAAAAAAAATATACTATAATCTTATGATTGATGGAATGTCATCTCAAGAATTTGAGGGTAAATTGGAAACCTTCTCTCCCAATGATGTCAGAGGCAGAGAGAAGGAGTTTCCTCCAGAAAGGTTTGGCCTCTCTATTGATCTTGGAATGGTGATATTGGGAAAATTGAAAAGCAAACACCTCAGAGTTATCTCTGACATTCTAAGTCTTCCTAGCCATAAACTGTATAACTGAAAAAAAAATAGAACAGATCTGGGGCATTAAAAATCATCTTTCATTACATACTGTTAGAGACAACAAAATGGCAGGAAATATTGTATTTTGAGTTCTATAAAATTCATCACACCTTCTTGGGAGAATAGAAGGCCTATCAGATACATTGCACAACATGCAAATGATTTTTTTTTCTGGATTATTGACGTTGACACCAGTGTTTTTTTCTAAACAACAATCAACTTAGGGAAACAAAATAATGTAGAATACTAGAAAGCTTGATAACTGGTCAAGATATTTTTATATATTCAAGAAATCTGGAAAATATAACAGAATGGAAAACAAAAAATACATTAGTAATTTTACTCTTTATTATTAGATCAAAGCAAATTCTCTCTTCATTAGATAAATTGATAAGAGATTTGAGATAAGAGAGCCCAGTAACTGTGTAGGCTCACATAGATTGATCCTGTTGCATATACTGCATATGTTAATAATATGTATTAATAATGCATATTAAATCATATAGGTTTGTGTGTGTGTATGTTTGTATGTGTGTGGGTGTGAGAGAGAGGTAAATCTGTATGTGAGTTTAATCTATTTATGCAGGTCATGATTTCTGCTGATAATAAGATATATTATCACCACTGATAATACATCTATCATTCAAAAAGACCTTGATCATCTAATCACTTGGTCTAAAACTTGGCAACTCCAAATCTCAACCAGCAAATGCTCAGTCTTACATATAGGAAAAAAGAACCCAAACACTAAGTACTTGCTTGATGGACATTACCTTACAGATGACCCCCATCCCGTTAAAGACCTTGGAGTTTTCATGTCAAATGATCTAAAGGCCACTGCAAATACATAGCAAAAAAGGCTCTAAGAGTTGTAAACCTAATCTTGCATAGCTTCTTTTCCAAAAACACTACACTACTAACCAGAGCATATAAAACATTTGCTAGACCAATTCTAGAATACAGCTCACCTGTTTGGAACCCTCACCATATCTCTGACATCAATACAATTGAACGTGTCCAGAAATATTTTACAAGAAGAGTTCTCCATTCCTCTGTAAACAACAAAATACCTTATCCCACTAGACTTGAAATCCTGGGCTTGGAAAACTTGGAACTCCGTCGCCTTCGACAAGACCTAAGTTTAACTCATAGAATCATCTATTGTAATGTCCTTCCTGTCAAAGACTACTTCAGCTTTAATTGCAATAATACAAGAGCAACCAATAGATTTAAACTTAATGTCAACCGCTTTAATCTAGATTGCAGAAAATATGACTTCTGTAACAGAATCATCAGTGCTTGGAATACTTTACCTGACTCTGTGGTCTCTTCTCATAATCCTAAAAGCTTTAACCAAAAATTTTCTACTATTGACCTCACCCCATTCCTAAGAGGACCATAAGGGGCGTGCATAAGCGCACAAACGTGCCTACCGTTCCTGTCCTATTGTTTTTCTTTTCTTCTTCACACATATATATATATATATATATATATATATATATATATATATATATATATATATATTTATATATATATATATATATATATATGCTTATACCTTTATATACTATATAACCTTTCTGTATGATAGCTACATATATTGTTGTGACAAAATAAATAAATAAATAAAATAAAAATATATGATAAGTATGTATATCTCAGGGGTAGATAATGTGGTATGTATAGAAGAACATATTTTATATGCATTTTGGAACTGTCTAGTTAAAACCCATTTTGACCAATGTTGTGAACTGATTAATGAAAAAATTGCTCAACCCAACTAATAATAGAAGAACTATTATTTTGATCCCTTTAAGATTTGATTTAAAATATTGGATCTGAAATTGAGGTAAATCTGTTCATGGTGTATAATAGCAAACTGGAAGTAAAATTAGAGTTTCATCAATAGCTGAACATGACATTGAGTTATATTTTTTTGTTTTCCATTCTGTTATATTTTCCAGATAACAGTGGTATGGAAAAATGGGCTTTATTTGAAAAATTCTAGAAAAATAAATATTGGGAGAATATTCTAGCACTTATTTTCTTATTCTTATCCTTCTGTAAATATAATTACAGCAGTATGAAGAAAAAACTTGTTGTTTTACACAAATAGCAGTGTAACTAAAGAGGAACAGAGAAGAACAATAAAGGAAGCAAAAGGGGAAAGAGAAGGAAGGGAGAGAAAAAAAGTAGGTATGAGAGTTTCTAGTAGATGCCATTGTACTTTCCTGAGAATCTGTTAGCTAAAAACATTCATAGTTAAATGGGAGCAATCTGTATGAAAAGAAGGGAGTATAAAAGGAGAATTTTGGGCATTTTTAAAAAGACTCTCCAAACTGCAGTCTGAAGACTCCTCCAGCAATCTCAAGATCCTCAATTCCAAAGCAAAATTAAAAGTCAAGATACTTTCACTTGGATCTGCTCACTGATGCTGCCTATATACTGAAGTCATTTGTACAGCTCAGAAACAAACAAACAAACCACCCCAAAATAAGACTGAAATAAATAATGGGCAGAAGAGCTGATAATAAGTTGAAGGAATCAATTGACAGGTGGTTTCTGACTTGACATTTGATAGGTTGCTCCCGACAAACCTGGCATTATGCTACTGTTTCTTCTTTGTTTTGTCAGGAAGCTGATCTTCAGATACCTTACAGACTCTGAGCTAGGAACATCAAAACTGTCTGCCCCAGATTTCTGTTTATCTGAAATGACAAAAAAGAATTTGGTATGAGATGAAAATGAAAGAAATTCTGCTATATTTGGTCATTCCAGGAAGTGCTGAAGAATTTTTTTTTAAAAAAGCCTTTTTGTAGAACGCCCCCATTAGCTGTGATGAGATTTTTTAAAGGACAAAGCTTATAGAGAGGCCTTTACTCCCCAATCGATTTGAAAAACTAAATGTAATTCTCATCCACACTTATGTGGTGTGGCAAAGTTTTATTTTGTCAAGAAAGAACAGAAGAAAGTGAGAAATTGGGACAAAGAATTGCTCAGACAAAGGAGGCTTCTAGAATGAAACAACTTTTCTTCCTTCCACAGGATTCTCCTATGTCTGAAGAGCTTTTTCTTTTAAAAGTGTGTTGTCCATTTTGTGAAATTTACTTCAAAATGGCTAACGAGGCCCATTTCTAGTAAAAGCTTGGAAAATAATTTTACTTGAAACAACTAAAATGTTTTTATTCAAATTTAGCAAATTCTGCTTCGTTCATTGTTGTTTTACTGGTTCTTAAAATGTGTTGTCAGTTTTTAGGAATCCAAATATAAGCTCTTTAGTGGTTCCTTTATGGGTAAATTGCTGGTACATAAATCTGAAATTAAATGATACGAACCATTTGAAAGACTCAGTCCTTCCCTTCCTCCCTCCTTCTCTCCTGCTCCTCTCACTTGTATTAGGAACTCAATTGCATATTCCTAATCCGGTTTTTCTTTTGCAGAAATGCTTTCTCAGTATGGAAGATCTTCTAATCAGGTCTGCCTAAATATCTGTGCATACTTTAATATGTGCTGTGTATGGGTAGTTAGACGCTTCAATAGAAAGACTTTTGTCTGACTGGGAAAATCACATAATCTTCCTATCCCTCTGTCCTACCTCTGTGAAAAGCAAGCTAAAGCCTGTTTGCTGAATTCATGGTGCTTTAGAAGTATGCTAGAGGAGGATGTAAGTTGGAGTTAATAATATTGGGCACATTTGAATGCAGCTTGCTTTTGCCAAGTATGCATTTCATCGTAGCCATATAGACACTGTGCTGAATTTTTGAAACCCCAAAAGGGGAGTGGAGGGAGATACCTTGTTACGTTAAGTACCACGTCCTAAATTGCATATTTTATGGGGCAGAGTGTATAGGTATATCTGTGATGGCACTTTAGTACAAAATTGTTTTCTGTCTGATCAGGAATGATGGAAGGAGCTTGAATGAGAAAACAACAGGGGGATAGAGCTGTAAAATTTGCTAATCTTTAATCTTCTAATGTTTAATATCCTGCCGTCCTGATATTTTATTCTGTATTTATATGTACCTTTTTATTTGCCTGTGAACCGCCCTGAGTCCCTAGGGAGATAGGGCGGTATACAAATACGATAAATAAATAAATAAATAAATAATACTTTTTAGTTTGGGACAGGCTTCTCCAACCTGGTGTCTTATTGATAAGATTACAAATCTCTAAAATTGCCACTTGGCCAATGGGTGGTTGGAACTTCTGGGAGACATGTATTTGATGAAAATGATTGAACTCGCAAAAGTGGCAACATTGACTTGTTTTATTAGGGAAAACACAACAATTACCGGTACATTTATTAATGACTAGAAGCCCTTTATGGACTTTTTGTTGAAAACAGAAAAAAAATGAACTGGTGATTTATGAATTTGATGATTTTAAAAAAAAGTCAAGGCTGCCAAGACATCACGGCATTGTCACATTTACGACACTGTGTAATAATAGCACTTTGAAATAATGATAGTGTAACTGAACTTTTAGGCTGGCTTAAAGGCAAGAGCCAGTTAGGCAAGGTTTTGTATTGATGTGGAAATTGCCTGCTCACTAATTTTGTATAGCAGTAATATTTCAAATGGGAAGAGTTATTTGAAGCAATTTCAAATGCATAACAGATAAGCTAGAAATAAAAGATGCACAGTTTCAGAGCTGATTCTGAAGCAATTCCAAGACCTTGGCTGAAAGCATCCAGAGTCTGTTAGATTTGTTCTTAACTTCTGGGGTGTTATTTTAGGTAGGTTTAGAAACTTTCATATGCCTTCTTTTTGAATGTATGTTACTATCTGATCATTATTAATATTTATTTCCATGCAACTGAGCACATGGAAACATCACGTCCAATTCTGTGCCTTTATTTTATTGATAAATTTTTGGCAATGTTTAAATGAGTTTAATTCCCATTATCTTAATAAAAGGCTAAGAAAAACATACACCAGAAGCTTTATGTAGTGGCTAGCTATCAATATAGACAATCGAAGGTTGGCTGGGCTAATTTTTAGAGATGGCATAGAGAGTATCTCAGTCTATGTAAACACAACAACAGTTTAATTTTCCCAGTTTAATTGAAGCAAATTGGAACAAATGTTGAAAACGTAATAGATTTTTATATATTTTTATGCTTTCAGTAATTCAGAGGCAGTTTTGGAAGTGCTAAGTTGGCAAAGTCAAATTTCATTAATTTTTCTCTCAATTTTGTAGAGGCTAGAGTTATTAGCTGCAATAAGTGAAGAAAGTTTGTTCCATTTTAAAACTATGAATATTGCAAATGAACACCTAGCCTGGTTAATAAAGCAGCTCTATTTCCACTTGGGAAATGAATGTGCTTTTTTTGTATGTTAATGTTGTTTAAAGTCAGAGTGGTTATACAATTCTATGAAAATAATTCATGAGTGTCATTAACTCATCAAAATCAGTAGCTTTTAAAACAGAGAGGGCCTTGGCTAAACTAATGAGAAAAATAAGACGCACAGCATAGAATTACAATTTTTAACATATATCAAATGTATTTTCTGCCTCCTCCTCCTCACCACTCTGAGGATCTAATAAAATTAATCAGCAGTTTTAAATTACCCTCCACTAGTAGTTTAATATTTTAAAAACATTTTTCAATTCCACTTCATGCTAAGATCATAATGTGTTCAACAGTGCCCTGGGACCTGAACTCTTTTTGAGGCTGTGCTTTCAAGTGGCAAAATACTTGTGGAAGAGCTTGGGATGTTTAGTTTCACTCTTTTGACTACTCTCTCTATCCGTGTATGAAATAGGGAAGTTGCAACATTTCTCCAGGGAAGACAAAAGCACTTGATGGTTCTATATTTTCTTGCTTGGATACACTGAGATGAACTTTTTTTGTTCTTTTGCACATGAAAACTAGGAGCTAGATTTAGTAACTCCTGTGTAGAGAGATTTATTTTTAACCGCCTTGAGCTGTTAGCCATGAGATAACCTTCTCCAATTTAATGTCCTCCAGATGTAGTCAGACTTCAAATCCCAGAATTCCCAGATATTATGATGGGATTTTAATCCCAATATATTTAGACAATGCTATATTGGAGAAGATTGCCCATGATCTTCATGCATAAGAATAGGGGCTCTGCTCTCATCCTGGTATAGAGGAGTTCATTCGCACATTGTCCCTGTCTTGCCCAAAATAAAATGTTGCTAACTTTAATCCCTAATGCATCAACATGGTGAACAGTAAAACTCTAACTTTATTCGAAGTATCATGACAGCATTAAATTGAACTCATTTTCTTTTTTTTTTGCCAATTTTTTTTATTTTTTTTACAAGCATAATAAAAAAGAATCACTGTGAACAAATTATTGGTCAGGTACATCTTTAAACATATCAAGTTTCACCTAAGTTATAGTCTAAAATTTGGACTCATTTTCATTACAGGACCAACTGATCATCAGGTTGATCCATTTTTATTGATTTACTTTATCTTCTGGGTGCAAAACTCTGCTCGCCCATTAATGGAATCAAAGAGGTCTTGAAATTGTATTGGCTAAATTAATTATTTTACAGAAGAAGCTTTAACTCTAGTAGTACAGAAAGACAGACAAAACGTTCTGAAGCTTTAAAAATAATTGTCTAGTATCAATGTAAATCCTAAGCATTTTTACTTGGACCAATGTCCCGTTGGGTTCAGTAGCATTTAATCCTGAGCAGATAGGTTTAGTAAAAATCTGGGCAATAGTTGCTGGATTAGAACAGGATTAAAAATTAGGCTTTGAGCAGTCTATGTTTGCACCTGAATCTCTTGATTTATGAAAAATTACAGATGTTTTTGAGGAACAAACTGTATTGATGGCATGGTGTACACTATTTTTTTAATAGTAGTATGAGGAGAGGAAACTAGATAAGGAATATATTTTGCGTGAGAATATGATGGAGCTGCTTCAGTGGGGGCTGCCTTAAAGCAGTCTTATTCCAATTCCTAACTCAAAAATCCACTACAGAATATAGATAATTTTCATTTAGCAACATAATTGGGACCAGCAAATTAGTTGTTAAGAAAAGTGACTGCTAAGTGAAACTGTGCCTGTCTTTATGACGTTACTTCAGCTTTCTTTTGCTTTACAGATCTGCAAAGATCATACATGTGAGGATTGGTTGCAGAAATTACTTTTTCATCATTCTCGTAACTGGAAACAGCTAAACAAAGGCTACATTCTAAACCATGGGTCCCCAACCCCTGGGCTGCATTCCAGTACCTGGTTGTGGCCCATTTGGATCCAAGTGGTGGAAGAAGTGGATGAGAGTCCATGTGCACAGCTCCATTTGTGCCAGTGGTGGGTGTATGTGTCCACTGCTTGTGCAAATGGAGCTGCACATGCACACAGTCACCTGCCCCTCGTGCAGAACTATCCCCTCTCTCCCCCTGCTGGTCCGTAAAGCCAGAAAGGCTGGAGACCGTTGTCCTAAACAAAGAATTCCTGGTGTGTCAGATCGCACTTGGCCCATAAAGTATATTCTGTTCTCTTCCGTTCTGTTCCGTTCCGTTCCGTTCAATCTATATTACAAGCTAAATAAGGAATACATTCTGTTCAGCACCACAGAGAGGGAGATAGGTGTAAAGTCCTCCTCCCCCACACATAGTTCCTGCCCATTTTAACAACTACAATTTATAATGTCCATCACCAGAATCATATTGGTTGGAAATTGTTGCCCAACATTTGGGAGGGCAAGAAGTTCCCCATTTCTGTGATTTCTATACGGCGAACTCTCCACATGTAATCAACCTAATTCACTCTTTAAAATCAAATGGATAATTTGTGCAGTAGTCTTGAAACTCGAGTAGTCTATCACACGATTCCTGTTATCTGCATTCATTTACAGATAATGATAACACTACTTTTAAGTGAGAAAGCATACTTTCTTTGTATTTGGAAGATACATGCCTAAGTATCGCCAAATTCCACTTTAGAACAGGTAAATCCCTCCTGCGTGAACCTAACAATGTAAAATTTCATTGTGCTTTTAAATTACAGGCTTCTTTTAATTGCCATTTTAAAATGGTTGTTTTTGAATTTCAAATGGCAGCTACAATGAACATTAGAAAAATCCTCCATGCTCTTCGTTGGAGATGTATTTTTAGTTGATTAAAATACGCCTTGATTGATTAATGTAGTTGATTAATGGGTGACAGCTTCAGCTCTTTAGCACTTATCCGGGTGTTTTATTGAAAAGGATGTTTATTGGACTTTTATTGTTTCCCAATAAATATGAATAAGGATAAGGTTGCACGAGGAAGCCACAATCAGCTTCTATATTGCCTTCCCAAATAAAGACTCATCAGTATTCTTGTGTTTCCTTCTATGCAGAAGGTATGCTTAAAAAAAACAACAAACTGTGTCAGGAAAGTGATGTAAATGCAATGGAGGACCACCGAGACACAGAAAGCAGTTTTATACCACACCAAATCAGTGGTCTTGTCTAAAGGCATATGGCTAAATGTGCAGATATTGCAGGCTTCTTTTACTAGATACTGGAGATGTGTAGAAGCTGAGGGAGGCTCTGCACTTCATTCACGTTTGAGACCTAGACAAGGGGTTTGCAACTTTAAACACTCAAAGAGCCATTTGGACCTGTTTCCCACAGAAAAGAAAACACCGGGAGCCACAAAGGTCCTAACCGTAAACCCCCGTTCAATTCTGGAACTGACTGGAAGTCCGGTTTCCCCACCATAGAGTCTCCTCCTAGCGCGGCGTCCTTTTTCCTCTACCTGTCCTAACTGAAAGCCCTATCAATTGTGGAGCCAACTGGAAAACCCGCCCTTTGCCATAATGTCTCTTCCTGGGTGCACCATGCTTCCCCACCCCCCAACCAGAAGGTCCTCTCAAAATTGTGGTGCCAATTGGTGACAGGGAGCTGCAACAGAGGGATGAAAGAGCCACATGCGGCTCCAGAGTTGCGGGTTGCTGACCCCTGACCTAGAGCAAAATAATTTCTAAGGCACCGATGAGGCCAAAAACCCTCTTTCTTTGTGCAGTCAGCCTAATTGGGACTGCAGAGCTGTCTCTCTCAGGAAGGATTTGGGCTGGGTATCTAAAAGGCTGCATGAGCAATGCAGCTACCATTTTAAAGAATCCGAGTGGCCTTGCCTCCTCCCCCCCCTCCTTGTTTGTTAGTAACTTTCTGAATGCCTTCCAGAGTTCCTGGTCACCCCTGGATGTCTTTTTCAGTGATGATGATAAATATAGAGCAAGCTGCAGAATCTCAATTTGCTCAGGCAAAGGTTCTGCCAGCAAAAAAGCAAGAAAGCACTTTTGTAATATCAATGTGAACCTTGGACCAAATACCTGCAATTCTGAGCCAGGGAAAGGATGACTGTCTCCTATGGCAGGACATCAGGACAAACTAGCAAGTTACAAAGATAGATTCCGTCTTTCTACTCCCATCCATTCTTGGATGAAAGGTTGTAACCTTTAATTTTGGAATATGGGAACCACAGGACATAATTACTACAATGCATTTTTTCCCCTTCCTCACCCATTGTTTGCTGATAGTGTTTCAATGGTTTCCTTAGGAAATGTTCTCATGAAATCAAAGGCTTAGAAAACATCTGATACGTATTCTTCTTGCAGTTCTTTTACGCTGTATTATCCCAATGTAGAAGATGACCAGTGAAGTTCTATAAGAATAGCACCAAAGATAGGGCAGGTCAGCAGCTGATGGAGGGCAGATGAAATTAAGATTTCTCTTAAACCAGTGGTCTCCAACCTTGGTCCCTTTAAGACTTGTGGACTTCAACTCCTTTAAGACTTGTGGAGTTGAAGTCCACAAGTCTTAAAGGGACCAAGGTTGGAGACCACTGTCTTAAACTACTGCAAGTGGGTGGGTTTAGGGTGAATGGAAAGTAAGGTAATGGGAAGGTCAGATATTCAAGGAAGCTGCAGACACAGATGCTTTCACGAAGCCTGAAACTTGGGAGAAACGTTGGGTGGGGCTATCAAAGTATTTTTAATGCCCTTCTATATTATCCTTTACAGATGGCTATCTTGTCTTTTGTCTACTTTTTATGGGATCTAAATGATGGATATTCAATTATCATCTCCTTGAATGTCCATGTTATATTTAGAACAGTGTTTCACTTAAAACCTTTCTGTAACTTGATTCTTCCTGTGTGGACAGATATAGCTTTTAAGCTGCAGAGAGAACAATATAAATATATGAGTAAGGAGAGGGGAAGGACGGAAGAAATAAATGATCTCAAGAGCCATTACTGACTCACTGCGGCAGGGGGTAGAATGAACACTGATGGCACAGATGGACCTGCCTACCATTTTATTACAGGCAGAGGAAATGTATAGTCTTCTCCAACCTTGCCCCTCCACCCAATGCTCTCATATTTCCAACCAATTTTTTTTTTTGAATTTATATCCCGCCCTTCTCCAAAGACTCAGGGCGGCTTACATTGTGTAAGGCAATAGTCTCATCCTATTTGTATATTTATATACAAAATCAACTTATTGCCCCCCTAACAATCTGGGTCCTCATTTTACCTACCTTATAAAGGATGGAAGGCTGAGTCAACCTGGGGCTGGTGGGACTCGAGCTTGCAGTAATTGTAATTGCAGGCAGCTGTGTGTTAATAACAGGCTGCATTAGCCTGGTGAGCCACTTCCCAGCCCTTAACCCAAGTGTTCAGGCAGATGATTGAGTAGCTCAACATACTTGAGTGACCCTTGGCAGAGAAGACTGGCTCTCGTGATCTGGAAATAATTTCATCAGATAGATGAGCTACTACTTTGCATAACATATTGAGCCCTTGGCACTATTGTGCATGGCTCAATAGTGGCTCTACCAATATGTAAATAGGAAATTAAATGCAGAAAGACCAAAATGGATGTACTTGTAACTTTTTATTTCTCTCTGATCTCACTCTAAAAATCATCATTAGAACAGCACTATATGCACGGGATGAGGTGGATTGCTATAATTTATTTATTTGTATCCCGCCTTTAATACTTTGGTGAGTAAACCCAATGCACCTTCCTCTTCCTATTGTCCCCGCAACAACCCTGTAAAGGTGGGGTGGGCTGAAAGAGAGTGACTGGCCCAAAATCTCCCCAGCTGGCTAAACTTTTGAAGTTGAATTATTTTTAAGAAGTTTCAAATATTTTCTTGACTTTTTCCTCTGTCTTTGAATCTTCCTACAGGAAGAAGCATAATATTGGTTCAGCATGTAAGTAGAACTTATTTTATTATTATTCATTTTTTTAAAAAAACAATTCATCTTTCTTAGGTTCTGAGTGAGTTTTGGCTACTTTATGGACCATCATTCTAAAGCAGGAGTCACCAACCTTTCGGACCTCAGGGACCACTAAATTCATAATTTAAAATCTCACAGACCACTAATATGATCTGCTTAATGACCGGATGGGTGGCCGTGGCTAGGTAGTCATATGACTGGGTGGGCATGGCCAACTCGATGTCACTTGCATCCAGGGACACCTTGTCGGCCTCTACTTGCCCTTCCCCTCCCAGCCACTCCTCGCCTGCCCGTCCAGGCTCCTTGGGGCTCCAACAGGAAGCAGTTGTTGGAGCGAAGCAGCCACCATGAGAAAGAGTTGGCAAAACAGCTCAGTTCAAATTGAATCAGACTGAGAAGGAGGCTCAGCAGAAGCACCTCACTGAGGACTACGAGCATAGGCTTTCCAAGCAGAGGGAAGACCTGTGGGAGTGCAAGGACAGGTACCAGTGCCTGGAGGCTCAGCGGGCTGAGATAGTCAGCAGGTTCCAGCCCATGATGCAGTCCCACTGGAACAAGGACCTCCGGCTCTTCACCACCAGTGGCACTTCCCTCCAGCTTTCGTCCAAAGCCCCGCACCAGGAGGCCAAAGCAGACCCCAAGTCAGAATTTCATCCAAAATACCCCGAAGGGGGAGAATCTCTGCAGCAACACAAGCGTTCATTGCACGTATCCATCCCAGGGGCCGTAGTTTGAGGACCCCTGATTTAGTGCAATATAAAAAATGCAAATAATTTTTCTGTGGACCACCAAACTTTTCTCCTGGACCACCAGTGGTCCATGGACCACCAATTGGTGACCACTGTTCTAAAGTTCATTTTATGGTGCTTCTTTCTTTTCCCTATTCTCTTATTAACTCTGGAAATTCATTTTAGAATGGTTTTCAAATAACTTCTTCATTGAATGTCTTTGGGAAACATTTGAGTCTGCCCATAAACAATTATCACACACTAGTTTGTCTTGGGAGTCTAAGGAAGAACTAAGAAGTCAAATCCTTAGCACCTCATGCTATTTTAGTTTTGCCTACAATAACAAAGAAGAAACTTGGGTAGCTTTAGGCTGATGGTAATGGAAAAATGTTCTCATAAATGAACAACATTTTCCCATGGCATCATAGATAGCATCTCAGGGCAAGTCTCCAGTAATACTAAAAGGAATGTCCTCTGAAATGCAAGTAGCATCTTCTGAAAGGAGCTCTTTATCAGCATGATTAAAAGGGCAGGGCCAGTAAGCTCCACTGTACTTAATCACCCTCAAACATCTTCAAGATAACACCAGCAGTACATCTGTATCCTTTCACTGGCCAAGCTGTTAACAGCTCAATCAGCCCTTGGGTCTGCCCTAGTTCTTGGATCAACATTCCTTTGACTCCAGAGAGATAACTCCTGTGCGGTCTAAATGAGAGCAGTTTGGTCTAGTGGTTTAGGAGTTAGGAAACTATGAGTTCTAGTCCTACCTTAGCCATGAAAGCCAATTGGGTGATTTGGGCAGGTAACTCTTTCTCAGCCCAACTCACTTCACAGAGTGGTTGTTGTGGGGAAAATAGGAGGAAGGAAGGATTATTAGATATGTTCCCCAACTTGAGTTATTTGTAAACATTAATAAAGGCAAGATATATATATATCTATTCTGAGGTTTTCACGGGTGTTTGTATGTAGGTCTTTGGTTATTCGGGTTTTCTCCCACGTAAAATTGGAAGTGTCTTGGCGACGTTTCGACGAAGTCTCATTCGTCATCTTCAGGCTTCAGCTTCATGCTTCTGGGAGGAATGTGTGACTGCAGCTGTTTCTTCCTTTTTAACTGCTAGTGGGGGTTTGAACTGACTGGGTGGGAGCTTGGCTGTGCTCTGATTGGATGGGTTTTTTTGTGCTCTGATTGGCTGGGGGTGTGTCCTGTTTGGGTGGGGGCTTGGTTGTGCTCAGATTAGTCTGAGTTGCAGGGGGATTTGAGCTGGTGAGCTGCATTGCTGTTGTTTGGCTTCGTGTTCGTGGTCGTGCTACATCTTCATAGTGGGTGTCAGTCTGCTGCATGTATGGATTGGAGGGGTTTGAAATGGCTAATGTTGCAGCTGTGGTCTGGCTTCTGGTCCTTGCTCATGCTTCATGATCAGTGTGGGTTTGGGTCTGCTTTCTGGGTAGATGTGTGGTGGTGACATCTACCAGAAGAAAATCGCTATCTGCATGCACTCTCACACCACCACCCAGCACAGATCAACTCCGTAGCCAAGACACTGATCTCCAGAACAAAATGCTTAGCTGACGAACAACACCTAAAAACCGAACTACACACTCTCACTAACGTACTAACATCCAATGGATTCCAGAGAAATAAGATTACCAAACTAATGCAAAAAGAACCTCCCACTAAAATCCAAGACAGAGAATAAGAAAATGGCACAGCCCTCCTCCCATATATAAAAGGCACCACAGACAGAATTAGCAAGATCCTCCACAAACATAATATCAAGACAGCATTCTGCACAAACCAAAAAATATCCACCATCCTAAGAAACCCCAAAGACAAAATTGAGTTAGAAAATCAAGGAGTATATGAAATCCCATGCACCACCTGCCCCACCACATACATTGGACAAACCAACAGAAGAATAAGTGCACGCATTGAAGAACACAAGAACTCAGTCAAAAAAGAGGAACCAACTTCTTCCCTGGTCCAACACCTTAAAGCCACAGGACACGATATTGACTTTAAAAAGACCAGAACTATCGCCAAAACCATTTGGAAACCCGCCCTTATTGACAAACGAGTCCCTAATACGAGGAATGACACCAGACCCACACTCACGAGGTCCACACAGGATGTCACCACCACACATCCACCCAGAAAGCAGACCCAAACCCACACTGATCATGAAGCACGACCAAGGACCAGAAGCCAGACCACAGCTGCAACATTAGCCATTTCAAACCCCTCCAATCCATACATGCAGCAGACTGACACCCACTATGAAGATGTAGCACGACCACGACCACGAAGCCAAGCAACAGCAATGCAGCTCACCAGCTCAAATCCCCCTGCAACTCAGACTAATCTGAGCACAACCAAGCCCCCACCCAAACAGGACACACCCCCATCCAATCAGAGCACAAAAAACCCCCATCCAATCAGAGCACAGCCAAGCTCCCACCCAGTCAGTTCAAACCCCCACTAGCAGTTAAAAAGGAAGAAACAGCTGCAGTCACACATTGCAGAAGCACGAAGCTGAAGCCTGAAGATGACGAATGAGACTTCATCGAAACGTCGCCAAGACACTTCCAATTTTACGCAGGAGAAAACCTGAATAACCAAAGACCTACATATATATATATATATATATATGTGTGTGTGTGTGTGTGTGTGTGTTTTCGTAAGTTTTCG
This sequence comes from Ahaetulla prasina, assembly GCF_028640845.1. NCBI lineage: Eukaryota > Metazoa > Chordata > Lepidosauria > Squamata > Colubridae > Ahaetulla > Ahaetulla prasina. The sequence continues at coordinate 139,210,931 of NC_080540.1, forward strand.
TATCTATATATATATGTATATATATATACATATAATAATAATAATAATATCAGAGTTGGAAGGACCTTGGAAGTCTTCTAGTCCAACCCCCTGCCCAGGCAGGAAACCCTACACCATATATATGTATGTATGAAGGGTAAACAAGAACGATCTTGCAGAGCTGAACATCTTGAAAACATGGATTTATCTCACTGACCTCACAGAAGGTCACAGAAGGAGGCTCTTAGGTGACAGAAAAGTGGAGCTGCCTTCCTAAAAGAGACATCTGATGAGCCAACTGCTGAAACCAGCAACTCCAGTTCTAGAAGCAGAGCATTGGTGATCCCTATCGGGGCTAGGAGCTAATCCTACCAGTGATCTCCTGTAAAACCACGCTGGTGTGCCTCACTTGTCTAGTAAACAGAGCAGCCAAGATGCCCAGAATATTAAGATGGTTGCTTTGAGATTTGATGCATGAGCTTTTTAGGTGACTGGAAAGCACAAACAAGGGGCTTGACACTAGCATGAAAGATTCAACTCCTTGATTAGATTCAAAATCCAACCTGCTGGGAGCCTAGAAAAGGAGGACGGGAATAGCAATGACAGAAGCAGTTTCTAATTACCAGGGAAAGGAGGGAAATCTGCTAAAAATCTCATTAGGAAACGAATAATTAAAAATCAGTCAGAAAATTGCTCCAATGGGAAAGGTGGAAGTGCAATTAGTGAAAGTAGAGGTGTACAACACTATTATTTTCCATCCAGTATGGCAGGTTCTTCTACCATCCTGATATTTGACAAAAGAAATGTCCCTGTTAACCAGATAAACTCTGTAAATGTAGGGTTAATTTAGTCTTTTCCAGCAATGTTACATTACAACTTCTATATAATTTCAGTAGCATGGTTATTTGGGAATTATGGAAGTAGTCTAATGCATCTGGGTAGCATCATTGTGGAAGGCTGCCATTGATTTAACGGATCACTGGAAGAAAGATTTTCTTGGTGCAGATTTTGTTTGAAGGAACCAAAAGTTCTTGATCAAAAGTGTACACGAACACGAACCCATCACCATAAAATTATTATTTCAGCTAGTTAAAACCCTGAGGATTCTTCTACCATTTTGTGATTATACTATATATCAAGATGCTGTTCATCAAAGAGTCCCACAATTTGTTCTTGGCTGAAGAACAAATATCTTATTTATTTGCCAGCTCTCTTTGGTCTAATCAAATCTAATTTAGACCTCATTTAATATTGGAAACTCCAACTAGAGATAATGGCAGATTTTGTGAGGTAGGTAATTTTTTTTCTTTCTTTCCCCTATGTTTTCTTTGTGTTTACCATCCAGCCCGAATCTGCATTTTCATACACTCAAAGATTATTTTAGAATTACTGTCAGTTCTCCTGGGTAAACCAGATAAGAATCATGACTAGGTGAGCTAAATCTACTGTATTATATGGCTACATTAACAGAATCTTGCAAGTCTAAAGGGACAAACTTCCCATCACCACTTTTAACTGTCAGAACAATTGTCCTTTCTAAATGTCTTCTTCTGATTGTTAACCCATTGGGGATCCTGCCTCTCTTGTTTGATTGTTTCCTCTTCCCTTTATCCTTCAGTACTCCACTACATCTACTGAGCTGAAGCTCAAACCTCATTCAAGGTTTGACCAAATTTCTCTTCTTAATTACTTTTGGATTTACTTTATTTCTTTATTTCTTTTTAAATTGCTTTTTAAACATTGGGAACCTTCAGAACTGCACATGCTAATATATTTACTAGGTGATTTCTCTCCCCCCACCTTCAATCCTTTATGAAAGAAAATTATGAGTTTAAGGTTTTGTTAAAAATATTTTTTTCTGGAATATAAACCAAAAGGGGGATTAGAGTATGATTTTAGAAAGTTTTAAATGGATTAAGGGTTTAGAGGGACTTGAATTAAGACTTTGAGCTTAATTAAATAGATCCTCCCCCCCAAAAAAATATATGGTTACATTTGAAAACAAATAACTGATAGATAACTTTGAAGATTGGTCACTAGAGGGTACCAAATGAAAATGAATGTATCAATGGATTTGTGAGAGAGAGATATAATTTTAGGTGAAAAAAATAATAATTTTAAAGTTATCCATGATAGATAAACTGGATGGTGTTATGGAATTGGAACAAGTTTTATTGAATAAAGTTAAAATGATGTAACTGGAGACTTAAAAATATGTAAGCAGATGGAAAAAGAAAATGGTAGATACACAAAAAGATGAGTTATTGGCTATGCAAGGGGAACTGGCAGATGTTTTAACAATTAAAAAAGACATACAAATACCAAACCAGAAGAATGATTTTTATATGTGATTTACAAAATGGATTTTTAAAGTTGTCAATAATTTTGTGAGAAGAGACAGTGAGAATATGAAGAATGATATGGATAACCTCCTAATACTGGATCTACAAAAGGGGCTTGTAAAAGTTGCCAAAAATTTTGTGAGAAGAGACAAAGGGAGCATAAAAACAAAACAGATGTTTGAATATTTTATGAGGAAACTAAAATTTGTTATGAGAAAGGGGAAAGATTACAGAGCTAGTTATTTGATCAAGTTTAAAATAGATGATTTGCTATTTCTAGTAAAGTTCAGTGGACCTATGTGGACTAGGTCTGGATGACAAAGTTTTAGAAGTTTGCTTTATTTGAAGAAATGAGATAGGAGCAGGGGTGAAATCCAGCACGTTCTGACAGGTTCTGGAGAACCGGTAGCAGAAATTTTGAGCAGTTCATAGAACTGGCAAATACCACCTCTGGCTGGCCCCAGGATGGGGAGGGAATGGAGATTTTGCAATATCCTTCCCCTGGAGTGGGGTGGGAATGGAGATTTTTCAACATCCACCAAGTGTGGTGTGGCTTGGCGGCAGCCCACAGAACCGGTAGTAAAAATATTTGGATTTCACCACTGGATAGGCGGATTTGTTTAAATAGAAAATGTGAACTAAATGCAAAAAGAAGGATTCATAGTGGGCTTATTAGGTTTTCGATATAGTTTACCACAGCTATGTTGTTAGTTCTAACCCTTAATGGGATTTTTCTCATTAAGATGGCACGATGAGACTTTAAAGATTTGCTTATAGAAAATGGGATGGTATATGGGATGAAGAGATGGTTAGTTGTACTTTAAGAGAGGGTGATAAGCTGTTAATGTTAATTATACTTGCTGGGGGTGAAGAAGGAAGAGGTCGTCTTTTCGCTTTTGCTTTTTTTCCCTTCTGTACTTTTTATTTTTTATGTATTTTTATACTTTCTACTTTTCGTAGTTTGCATTAGTTTTATCTGTCTAATATGCTTCTTAATAAAAATTATTACAAAAAAAAGAGAAAAAGAACAAAGTAGGCAAACCCATAGCCAAAACCAAAGTGAGAAGGGCCCACACTCTGAGTGGACAAGCTCATGTCATCTGTGAGTGCAACACTAACAGCAGTTGATATAGGTTTTTGACACTTCCTTCCTTCCTTACAAGGTGGCTGAAGTTTGGGTGTAGGAACGTCCTGTCTTTCATTAAAATGAAATGAGATTATCCAAGCGAAATGTTGGAGGTGTGATTGTGATGACGCTACATATTTTCATATTTGGTGGACTTGCAAGAAAATTAAGGCCTTTTGGATAAGAATTTGGTGGATTATTCAAAATGTACTGAAGAAGAAGATAAAGTTCCTGCCGCAATTTTTCCTTTTGGGAATTATAACGGATTGTACAGGGATTGAGACTAAACTGATTCTGAATTTAATAACAGCAGCAAGACTGTTGATTGGACAATACTGGAAGAAAGAAGAGGTACCTACAATAGAAGAATGGATACTGAAAGTCATTAATTTGGCTGAGATGGCTAAAATCTCAGCTTTTTTAAAAGACAATACGCAGGAAAGATATTTAATTGAATGGAAAAAATGGATTGATTATCTACAAAACAGATATCAGATTAAGAAATGTCAGATTGCCTTTGAATAATTAGGAAGTTATTTTATGTAATGGGAGGGGTTGGGAGATGAAAAGCTTTGGATGAGGTTAATTGGATTGGAAGGGAAAATTTTATTCTATGTTTGGTTTATGTATAACAATACCTTGTGATTGACCCGGGAAACCGGGGGGGGGGGGAAGGGAGGGGGGAAGGGGGTTTTCTGGGAGGAGGGGAAAAAGGAAATGTTTTTGTTTTTTAAAAACTTTTTCAATAAAAAAAAAATGAAATGAGATTAACTTGAGACCGAGTTCTTTCTTTCTCTCCAGCATCTCAGGAACAGAAGCCTAACAGGTAACAAAATCTTCCTAGGTGAGAGCTGTGGTGGCACAGTGGTTAGAATGCAGTACTGCAGGCTACTTCTGCTGCCTGCCAGCAGTTCAGCAGTGCAATTCTCACCGGCTCAGGGTTGACTCAGCCTTCTATCCTTTTCAGGTCGGTAAAACGAGGATCCAGATTGTTGGGGGCAATATGCTGACTCTGTAAACCGCTTAGAGAGGGCAGTAAAGCACTGTGAAGCGGTATATAAGTCTAAGCGCTATTGCTAGTTGTTACACATACAGATGTAGCTGTGGAAAAGCTGACTGGATGAAAAGGTCTGCAGGAATGGCCCCGGAAGACAGAAGGAAGAGCATCGACACAACAATGCAACATATTTATTTGTCAATCATATATAACAGCTAAAAGTATAAACATAATTTGGATACATGAAAAGAGTAAGTAAAAAGGAATATTAGGACAGGGACGGTAGGCATACAACCATCATGCAAAAGGTATCTCAGCCTATGGAAGGAAAATGGGCATGGGAAGCATCTTAGAAAGGACCCTCCCTAGTTTTTAAGAAAGTAAAAGTAAAGGAGGGGCAAGTGCTTTCAGACTTGCAAGATTCTGTTACTGTAACCTTGTAAATGATGGTAGTAGTTTATGCTTCTTATCCAGATTACCTCAAAGGACTGGACTGGAAAAATAAGATTTGCTTTGCCAACCCCTAGGTCTCCACTGCTTCTCTATTTCTCCAAACGGGGAAGTTTAAATTTTTTTCTCCTCATAAGATATAATCTTTCCTTGGCTCACTTTCAGTTGGAAATAGTTCAAGTGCCCTTAAAGGGCAACCTCTCTCTGCCCTTGGGAGATGGAGTCTTAATGACAGAAACTTCATAGACTTAAAGTGGCCCATAAGACATAGGCTCCGAGTACAAGGAGTCCAGTCCTAGCTTACAATTATGGATCCAGTCCAAGACCCCCAAGTCGTGCAAGAGACAGAGAGAGTTGTCACAAATGAAACAGAAAGCATTGCTCTTAAGCAACATCTCCTTCCTGCCACGAGGAAGATAAAAATATTGCATACTTGATGAATCACAAATATGGCCGATTTTTGTCCTGTTCTGCAATTTGAACATTGTATTTTTGGAAGGAAAGAGGGAGGAAAATTCAGAGATGAGCAGTTAGGTCATGCAGAAGCTATAGATGAGCCCCCTTTTTATAATCTTGAAGGACCCAAAACTTTGCTCTTAGGCCCTGAGAATTACCTATGGTAGGGGCTCTTGAAATACGATTTGGGGGCACAGTCTAAAGGTTTAGGGTTCATAAGAAGCTCTCTTTCTCAGGCCCTCCCTGCACATCAGGCTCATTCAGTAGGCCTACATTGCATTAACTTATTAGATCTTGTAGGACCAGACAAGTAATATCTAGATCAATGGTGGGTTTCAAATTTTTTTACTACCAGTTCTATGTGTGTGGCTTGGTGGGCATGGCTGGAGATGGTTACTGCAAAATCCCCATTTCCTCCCGATCAACTGGAACTCAGAAGGAAGAGAATAGATGGGGGCAGGGCCAGTTAGAATTTTTACTACCGGTTCTCTGAACTACTCAAAATTTCCGTTACCGGTTTTCCAGAACTGGTCAGAACCTGCTGAAACCCACCTCTGCTCTAGTTACAACTTGAAAGGTAACTTTTGCATTCTAAACCAGGGCATGCAAAGTTAGGGGGAAATGTTTGTAGTCCTCTCCTACAATGCAACCTTTTGTATAAAACCAACAAAGCTTTGTCTAAACCGCCAGGTTTCCCTGCCATGACACTGTCTCATGGGTGTCCTCCCTCATTGTGGTTGTGAGCTAGATAGATCCTAACTGTGAGTGTAATGTATCTGAATTTCAGGAGGGAAATTTAGGCAGGAAAAAAGCACGTTGCTGATTGACTGGTGCCTCAGCCAAATTACTATTTAAAGAGGGGTTTTGCTTGTTGGTCTTTTGCTGGGATCACAATAAACTAAAGAGCTGTTGTCACTTGTATCGTCTCCTGCCTCTTCATTGCCCGAACTTAACATTGGCGATGAAGGTGGGATCTTGAAGGCAGTGAGACTAGGAAAAGAGCTGAAGGAGCAACTTAGTTTCAAACCCAGCCAGTCATCCAGAGCGGATACATAGCGATGTCTAGCTATACACCGCCAGCGCCATTCGACCTGGCCAAGGAGAAATGGGTGTCGTACATGGCTCGGTTCGACTGTTTCCTCGAAGCTAACGAACTGCAAGGAGTATCGGATAATCGGAAGCGCGCTTACTTCCTGAGCCACTGTGGGCCAGAAGTCTTCGATACCGCCGAATCACTGTCGGAACCAACGCCTGTACAGTCGGTGCCATGGCCAGTGCTACAGACGACGCTACGAGCACACTACGTGCCGGTGCCGTTGAAGTTCGTGCAACGGTTCGAGTTAAGACAAAGAGTTCAGCGGGAGGGCAAATTGATAAGCGTGTACATGGCCGCGTTAAGGAAAGCCGCAACCCACTGTGAGTATAGGGACTTGGAGGACACTTTATTAGAACAACTCATTTGTGGGGTCAGGGACATCTGACTACAGAGGCGGCTGTTGTCGAAAAGCAACCTAACCCTGGCGATAGCCTTGGATGATGAGGGCGCACGAGATGTCCACCAAAGTGGCGGAAACCTTACAGAAGCCGAACGCACAAAGTCCCTCAGCGAAAGCAACGCCGGTCCACAGCGAAGAGATCCAGGCAGAATGGGAAGAGGAAGAAGAGGAAGAGGTTTTCCACACCGGGAGGCCGGAAAGAGGCGACCGTGACAAGTGTGTAAGTTGCGGAGGCCAACACCAACGACAGAATTGCAGGTTCAAGGACGCAATTTGTCGGCGGTGTGAAAAGAAAGGACATATAGCTCAGGCCTGCCGAGCCTCCCAACCTTCCCGCCCAAAATTCAAACCGGCCAATCAATATGGCGCCGGTTCCGCGAAGCGGCCAGGGATTGGCCAGTTCAAAAAAGGCGCGAAGTCGAATCACACCACTATGCGAGTGGGCCACGCATCGACACGACTAGAAAAGAAAATATTCACTAAGACCTACATCAAAGGAGTGCAGTGTAAAATGGAGGTGGATACCGGCTCATCAATCACGATTATGTCCTGGGACACGATCGCACGGGACCTGCCAGAAGTCGCGAAATGACAGCTGCAACCCCAAAAGCTGAGCGTGCAAGACTACCAGGGAAACCGGATCCCTGTTAAAGGAGCCACAACGGTCAGAGTAAGATATGGACAATTCCAGAAAACCCTGCCGATCACCATCGTTGACGGAAGCCTGCCGAGCTTACTGGGACTGGACTGGTTTCGAGCCCTAGGAATGCGCATAACCGGGATCCACAGCAATGGAGTCAACCTGAAGGACGAATTGTTGAGGGAATTCGAGGATGTTTTTCAAGACAGCCTGGGCAAGTACATGGGGACCCCCATCTCATTCAATTTAGACCCCCAGGTAGCTCCCATTAGACTAAAAGCTAGGAGAGTTCTGTTCGCTCTCAAACCCAAGATAGACAGGGAATTAGACAAACTAGTAAACCAGGGAATACTAGTCCCCGTCGACCATGCAAAATGGGAGACACCAATAGTGACCCCAGTCAAACCGGACGGATCGGTCCGTATTTGTGCTGACTATAAGGCAACGCTTAACAAGGCATTGCAGAAGAGTGCTTACCCCGTCCCCATAGTGCAATATTTGTTGCACTCGTTAGGACAGGGACAGGTTTTTGCCAAACTAGACCTGGCTCAAGCCTACCAACAACTACCAGTTGACAACGAAACGGCCGAAGCACAGACGATTGTCACACACCAGGGCGCTTTTAAATGCACTCGACTTCAGTTCGGAGTTAGTGTAGCCCCTGGGTTATTCCAAAACCTAATGGAACGGCTCCTACAAGGTCTACCGGGAGTAGTTCCATATTTCGACAATGTACTGATATCAGCAGAAAACTTGGAAGAATTAGGGGTCAAATTGCGGAAGGTTTTGGGCATTTTCAGGTCTGTGGGGCTTAAAGTTAAACTCAACAAATGTCAGATAGGAGTTGAATCTGTAGAATTCCTGGGTTATCGGATAGATAAGGAAGGCATCCACCCTACTGAGAGCAAAGTGCGAGCCATTAGAAAGGCTCCACCCCCAAAAAACAAAACAGAATTACAAGCATTTTTGGGGCTTGTAAACTTCTATGCGGTATTTTTAAAAAATAAGGCAATGTTAGCCGAACCGCTACATAAACTACTAGCGAAGAAATCTGTTTGGACTTGGGGCAGGGTTGAGGCTAAGGCATTTGAAGGCGTTAAGAATCTTCTGTCCAGAGATAGCCTTTTAATTCAGTACAATGGGACGTTGCCACTAGTACTAGTTTGTGATGCATCACCCTATGGGGTAGGGGCTGTCCTCAGCCACAGGTTACCGAACGGTTCAGAAGCCGCTATCGCATATTTTTCCCGCATGATGTCCGCAGCAGAAAGGAACTATAGCCAACTAGACCGGGAAGCTCTTGCTATAGTCTCTGGGGTTAAAAAATTCCACGAGTACCTGTTTGGGCGGCAATTTGAAATAGTCACAGATCACAGACTTTTATTGGGACTCTTGGTGGGGGACCGTCCAACACCGGTTGCATTATCACCCAGGCTGACCCGTTGGACTATTTTCCTGGCAGCATATTTGTATCAACTGTCTCACTGACCGGGCAAGGATTTGGGACATGCGGACGCTTTAAGTAGATGCCCGTTGCCAGAGACTATTGAAGACCCGACCCCAGGGACGCCTGTCTTGTTAATTGACTCTTTGGACTCTGGCCCAGTCACATCCACGGAAGTGACTAGGGCATCTTACAAAGATATTATTGTAAGGACTGTGATCGGTTGGGTGCAGAGGGGATGGCCCGCTGCACCGGGGGATCGTTTCAAAGAGTTTACAAAGAAGCGTTCGGAACTGTCGGTACAAGGGGGTTGTCTATTATGGGGGGATAGAGTGGTTATTCCAGAGAAATTACGAGGGCATGTGTTGGAGCTATTGCATGTGGGCCACCCAGGGATTGTGAGGATGAAAAGCCTAGCGAGAAGTTTTGTGTGGTGGCCACAAATGGGCAAAGACATTAGCGACCGGGTAGGGAAATGCCAAGCTTGTCAGGAATCAAGGCCACTACACCCAACAGCCCCCATCAGGGAATGGGAGAAACCCCAGGGTCCGTGGTCCAGGATTCACATAGATTTTGCTGGGCTGTTCCATGGGCAGACCTTTTTAATTGTGGTAGATGCCTACTCGAAGTGGTTAGAAATTTTACTAATGAAAACCACAACAGCGGAAGCTGTAATCACAGTCTTGAGGCATCTATTTGTGACACACGGGTTACCTGATACTCTAGTGTCCGATAACGGCCCGCAATTCACGGCGACCCAGTTTGAGGGGTACTTGGCAGGAGAGGGCATCCGACATGTCCTCTCGGCACCTTTTCACCCGGCGACGAACGGACTTGCAGAACATTTCGTACGCAGTGCCAAGGAAGCGCTATCTAGAATTAGCCCAGGAGATTGGCAATCCAAAATTGATACCTTCCTGGCAGTCCAACATAGAACGCCCTATGTGACCACCGGCCGCAGCCCATCGGAGTTATTAATGGTAGAAGACTCCGGTGCCCCCTAGATCGGTTAAACCCAACATACTCCCCTGATGGGTACCAAAGCACGAAAGGAAAAACCAGAACAATGACAACAGGTGACCCGGTATGGGCACATAACTATAGTGAGGGCCCAGCGTGGCTTAGGGGAACAATTGTAGGAGTGACGGGCCCAAAGTCATACTTAGTGGACATGGGGGATGGCCGAGTGTGGAGACGCCACATAGATCAATTACGAAAAAGAATACAAAACAATCCAGAAACCAACCAGCCAGACCCTGATTACCAAATATTTGAACCAACAGCTAGCTCAACCCCGAGGCGGTCGGAGAACTTAGCTGAAGAAGTCCAGCGATGCCAACTGGTTCCTCCAGAGGACAGCAGGGACGACTCTGCAAATAATCCAAGGCCGGAGGGCCCAGACGAGGAGCTGGGAGGAACAAACAGTCCCTCCGACCAGCTCGACTCACTCCCAGGGAATGAATTGCGCAGGTCAGAAAGAGTTAGGAGATGCCCTGTCTACCTGCGTGACTACGTGGAGAGATAATATGCAAAAAATATGTAAATATGGTAAAATGTGTTCTGGAAGGGGAGGAGTGTAATGGATTTGAATTTCAGGAGGGAAATTTAGGCGGGAAAAAAGCACGTTGCTGATTGGCTGGTGCCTCAGCCAAATTACTATTTAAAGAGGGGTTTTGCCTGTTGGTCTTTTGCTGGGATCACAATAAACTAAAGAGCTGTTGTCACTTGTATCGTCTCCTGCCTCTTCATTGCCCGAACTTAACAGTGAGTCTTTTCTTTTGAATTTCATGGTACATACCTGACAGCATCAGGATTGTCAGAAGCATGTCTAGATATTGGCCCTGTGTCATAATTATTTAAAGTGGAGATTCAAAAGGTATCCCCCTCCCCCCGAGGCTGCCTTGGATTCACAAGCACATTTTTTTGTGGCTTCTAGAACAGGGGTTTCCAATCTTGGCAACTTTAAGACTTGTGGATTTCAACCCCCAGAATTCCTCAGCCAGCAAAACTGGCTGAGGAATTCTGGGAATTGAAGTCCATAAGTTTTAAAGTTGCTAAGGTTGGAGACCCCTGTTCTAGAGCCCTTCTTAAATTGGAGTGGCCAAAAAATCCTATATTTTTTTCTTGCACTGGTGGGAGAAGGGTTTGAGTACTGGCAAGATCAACCCTTGAAGAGAAAGAAAAGCCTATTTTTAGCCCTTAAAATTTGCATCCCCAACCTCCCACCCCACCCCAAAGTATTACGGGAACAGCCACTTTTGAAATGCAGCCTTTGAGAGGCCATGAAAGTATCTGATGCTTCCCTTAAGCCAACAGAAGTTTCACACTCCTAGGATAAGGGAACACACCATTCATCCCTCTTAGCATTTAAATTTTACTACCCAATTTGGCTTTCTTGACTTCTTAATATTCTTTCTAAATATCACTCTCCAGCTTTACTAATAAAGGGAGGACTGTATTTCCTTCCCTTCCCCTCTCTTCTCTTCTCTGCCTTACGAAAGCCCCTGGGTGTTATAAACTGTGCTAAAGATAGGTATGGTGTACTACTAATTTTCCTATTTCCTGTGGGCCTCTGGTGGTTTCTTCATCCCAGCATGCCTCTGGGAGTTTCACATATGAGAACTTACCCTGAATTAAATCGGCAGGGTCTTCTTCTAGTCCTTTAAAGAGTAAAGCTATCTGCCGAAAAAGATAAGCAGAGCTTAATAGCATCTTAGTCAAAAACAGCTAATAATCTTCCCCTTAAATGCTGCTTTTAGGAAGTCCCTTGAAGCATCTAGAGAAACGTCTGTAGCCTACAAGTTCACATGCTGCATTGCATCTCTAGGTAGCTAATACAATAAAACTGGGGGGGTACCGTGACTGACTTTCTTTTGTTACAGAATTCAGAGCTTCCACCAGATCAAATGGTGTTTAACAGAGATACACTTAGAATCTGAATATTTCTACCCACGGTTGCAATAAAGACTACTCTTTTCATAACCATGGGCAAAACATGGCCTCCTCTCTTTTAAAATCAAAGCAGCCATGTAGCTTCACTTCAGGCTACTCTGAGGCCCCTTCTGGGAATATTGGGAGCCAGCGAGAAGTGATATGCCAAAGACGTTATGTCCCCCATCATTTCTTTGCCTATATGAGGTATTGAGCTATGGTGGCGCATTGGTTAGAATGCAGTACTGCAGGCTACTTCTGCTGCCTGCCAGCTGCCTGCAATTTGGCAGTTCAAATCTCACCAGGCTAAAGGTTGACTCAGCCTTCCATCCTTCCCAGGTCAGTAAAACGAGGACCCAGATTGTTGGGGGCAATATGTTGACTCTGTAAACCGCTTAGAGAGGGCTGTAAAGCATTATGAAACAGTATATAAGTCTAAGTGCTGTTGCTGTCTCGTGTTGCCTTTTTGCATCAAAAATTCCATTGCAAATGTAGAACAAAACATCCTTAGTCAGACAGAGGCCTGATATTTACCCCCAGGATGTACCTATTTGCACAGGTTTCCAAATGCAAGTACTAGCTATTAAAGAGTAATTAATGAAATCCTAATTTGGAGGAGAACAAGATCTGTAACAGAGTCCCTTCCATGCTGAAGCCCTGCAACAATAACAGAAGTTTTGAAATTCAGTTGTTCCTCAGTTAGGCACGTGGCCAATAGAGACAAAACAGCTATATGGTCTGGAGCAGGGGTGAAATGCTCCCGGTTTGGACCGGCTCGCCCGTTCCAGTAATGATGGCGGCGGGTGGTTCGGACAACGGGTAGCAAAAATCCCGGGCCCTGCCCCCTGCCTCTGCTGAGCCGCACCATCATCAGAGGGTTTTTTTTTTTACTTTTAAAAGCAGTTTTTCTTCAGCCAAAAAAATGCCTTTAAAAGTAAAAAAAAGCCTTTGAGGATCCTGCAGCTCAGCTGAGATCGTCAGAACTCTTTAAAAGTTTTTTTTTAACAACCTCTTTGGCCGAAGAGGTTGTAAAAAAAAGGTTTTAAAAGGCTCCTCTGGCGATCCCAGCTGAGTTCCTCATCACCAGAACCTTAAAAAACATGTTTTCTACAAGCTTTTCAGCTGAAGAGCTTGTAGAAAACCTCTTTTTAAGAGGTTCTGGGCTGTGATGAAGCACTTACCTATTACTGCTCCTTTCCGGCTGGGAAGGCCATGCTTTACATCAGTTGCATCAGCTAGCAACTGAATCTGCCTATCTAAAATCCATCTCCTCAGTCAGCAACCCAATCTGCCTGCTTTGCTGGCTGAGGAACTCTGGGAAATGAAGTCCACAAACCTTAACGTTACTAAGATTGGAGACCCCTGATCTAAAAAATATAAATAAAATAAAATAATAAAATAAAATATTTGTGCAGCTCTAACTACACAAACACACAGAATCTCACAAAGCTGTATGTGGCATTTTGTGTGTGTGTGTGAGTCAGTTGTGTTATGCTGTGTTGTGTGTGTGTAAAGTGTGAAAGTTGGTTTTTGAGCTTTTTGTGGCTGTATGAGGTTCCTGCTTGTTGCAGGGGCCACTTTGGGTGACGTGCAGCTGCTTTTACATTGTGTGTGAGTCAGTTGTGTTGTGTTGTGTGTGTGTAAAGTGTGAAAGTTGGTTTTTGTTACCTTTTATTGTTTTCTATACTTTGTTTATTATTTTTATTATTGGCCATGCCCACCCAGTCATCTGACCACCAAGCCACGCCCACCAATTAAGTCACACCCACAGAACCGGTAGGGAAAAAAATTAGATTTCACCCCTGGGCTGGAGTTTATACCTTTATAGAAAGATTCCTTGCTTTGAGGGTTCATTAGATTCCACTTGTACATTTCAGTTGCTACAGAAATTTGCAATGTATGTATGTGTAGTTTTCTGTTTATGAGGATGCATGGGTTTGAAGCAGTGGTGGGTTTCAAATTTTTTTACTACTGGTTCTGTGAGTGTGGCTTGGTGGATGTGGCATGACTTGGTGGGCATGGCAGGGGAAGGTTACTGCAAAATCCCCATTTCCTCCCAATCAGCTGGGACTTGGGAGGCAGAGAATAGATGGGGACGTGGCCAGTCAGAATTTTTACTACTGGTTCTCCGAACTACTCAAAATTTCTGCTACCGGTTCTCCAGAACTGGTCAGAACCTGCTGAAACCCACCTCTGGTTTGAGGCATCATTCCTATGCACTTTTTTTTAAAAAAAACATGAAATTAATTTTGCCTGCTAAAGAATTCACCGGGGGAATAGAAAGATATGGATATTTTCTTCCCCATTGGCAGGTTATCCACATTCTAGTCAATTTCACAAACTCGATTGGTCAACCACCCCTTCTGGACACTTTGATAGTGGGATAGAAAACTCCCTGCTTCATTTTTCTTTCTTGTATTAATCTAATGCATCTTCCCTGAGCATTATTCCACAATCTTTGTTATACTTGTTTTTTTGAAACACAGTGTACTTGGAGTGCATGGAAGTCACACTTGCCTGCAGGAACCAGCATAAATGCAATCAGAGGGAAGAAAAGTCAGATTTGTAAGGAAGAATATGGTCCCGAGGCCAGTTTGGAGCATGTATTATATAGATATTGTGAGACGTCTGCCTCTCTCAGTGAATATAAACATGCTATAGTATATCCCATAAGACCCACAGGGTGTTTTACCTTGCAACAGCTCTTGGCCATTTACTTGCATATTGTCGGCATGTGAAAAATCAATTGGCTGATATTTCCTTTTGGAAGGAAAGTCTATGCTGACATCAATGGAAGATTCTTCCCTTCAAAGTAAATATTAGCTTCGGGGGAAGGATTTTCCTTAACACTTTAGCAAGCCAAGAAATTTTACAAACCTCTTTTCCAATTACCTCCTATGATCCCAATTATTATTAGCCCTGACCTCTCTCTGTAGATACTGTCTGATGTTGAATAGATATTGAATAGATACCAGATATTAAAAATGTAAAGGTGCCTTGAACTGCACAAAGATTTGGTTTTTACACAATCTTTGACTTGTCCCCCTATTTCTCTTGTACTACTAGAAATTTGTGATATTAATTATGGGGAAAAAAATCCCAGAATTCAATGAGAATTTGTTTCTAGGTAATCCTTTCCTTAAAGGGTATTTCATGGTCTTGCCCACAGGGCCACAATGTTGTAAAGCTGAATTCATTTGTTTGCTTGCCTGCCAATATGGTGACAAGAATATGCTTAAATGTGTGGAATGATATCTAACAATGAAATTATTTATTTGTTATTAGTATTTCTATGCCACTCCGTTCCAACTGGCTCTGAGCACCGCATACTTAACAGCAGAAAACACAAACAACATCAGGTTGTGGCATCAGCCACCAGGGCATACGTACGAATTGTGTTTTCACAGCTGTGCAGAAGCCCATGAAAAAGGTTGTCGTCTTTATGCATTTATTTATTTATTTTTATTTATTTATTATTTCTATACCGCCCTATCTCCCGAAGGACTCAGGGCAGTTTACAGCCTTGTAAAACATAAAGGATAACATAAATACATATTAAAACAACATTTAAAAAACTTATTCCATTAGGACAAATTTAAAACTATAGTTAAAAAATACAAAACCCCATTTAAAATTAATTTTAAAATTAAACCCTAGGCCAGCCCTGCACAAATAAATAGATGTGTCTTAAGCTCGTGGCGGAAGGTTTGGAGGTCAGGAAGTTGACGTAATCCTGGGGGGAGCTTGTTCCAGAGGGTGGGAGCCCCCACAGAGAAGGCCTTTCCCCTGGGTGTCGCCAGTCGGCACTGCCTGGTGGACGGCACCCTAAGGAGTCCCTCCCTGTGAGAGCGTACGGGTCGGTGGGAGGTAGTCGGTGGCAGCAGGCAGTCCCGTAAATAACCCGGCCCTATGCCATGGAGCGCTTTGAAGATGGTAACCAAAACCTTCAAGCACACTCGAAAGGCCACAGGTAGCCAGTGCAGTCTGCGCAGGAGAGGTGTCACGTGGGAGCCACGAGGGGCTCCCTCTATTACCCGCGCAGCTGCGTTCTGAACCAACTGAAGCCTCCGGATGCTCTTCAAGGGGAGCCCCATGTAGAGAGCATTGCAGTAATCCAAGCAAGATGTGACGAGCACATGAGTGACCGTGCATAGGGCACCCCGGTCTAGAAAGGGGCGCAACTGGCGAACCAGGCGAACCTGGTAAAACGCTCTCCTGGAGACGGCCGTGATCTTCGAAAGACAGTCGTCCATCCAGGAGGATGCCCAAGTTGCAGACCCTTTCCATCGGGGCCAATAACTCGCCCCCAACAGTCAGCTGCGCTGCAACTGACTGTACCGAGGTGCCGGCATCCACAGCCACTCCGTCTTGGAGGGATTGAGTTTGAGCCTGTTTCTCCCCATCCAGAGAAACATGAGGGCAAACTGCTCCACAGAAGGGGGCACAACATTGAGAAGGCCTAACTCTGAATGAGCCTGTAACTTTACCAATATTTTTTTATTTATTTGGTATCCTGCCTTTAATACATTTACAAACAAGTCAAGGTGATGAACAAATCCCTTCTTCCTATTTTCCTACAACAACACCCTTGTGAGGTGGGTTGGGCTGAGAAAGAGAGAGAGCGTGACTGGCTCAAGGTCACCCAGTTGTCTTTCATGGCTAAGGTGGGCCTTGAACTCACAGTCTCCTCTTCCAGCCTAGTGCCTCAAACACTAGACTAAACTGGCTCTTAACCACTAGATACAAATTGACTATATGTATCTTCTCTCCCTGATCATGGGTATTTGGATCACCCAGACCAGAAATGTTTCATCTTTCATCTTGAATGGATTGTACTTTCCTCTTTGGGTCTAGTGAGCCATCGGGGGGACCTCTTAGACTCATAGCTTCTGCTTGAGGAGCAGGTGGGAACTGTTATTAGGAAAGCCATTGCACAAATTCATCTGGTGTTCTAGTTGTGCCCTCCTAGGGACTCTTTGGACAATCATTTATGACTTGGTCACCTTACCTGTCTGGATTATTGCAATAAGCTATATATGGATCTGCTTTGAATATAATTCTGGACATACTTGCAGTTGCTCCAGAAGTCAGCAACATGCCACCTTATGCCTATGGATCACTGGACCACTATGGATATTATGCCTACTATGCAGTGGTGAAATCCAATTTTTTACTACCGGTTCTGTGGGTGTGGCTTGGTGGGCATGGCAGGGGAAGGATATTACAAAATCTCCATTCCCACCCCACTCTGGGGCCAGCCAGAGGTGGTATTTGCTGGTTCTCCAAACTGCTCAAAATTTTTGCTACTGGTTCTCCAGAACTGCTGGATTTCACCCCTGCTACTATGGATCATTAAGCTTAATGAGTTGAATTGGTTGCCACATTTATTTTCTGTTTACAATCCAAGATGCTGGTTATTACTTATTAAGTCCTTCATGGAAGAGGACATGGCTCTCTGAAAGGCTGTCTGTCACTTGTAGCTTCTGCTTGTGCTGTATAACCAGGCAGAGTTGGTACAGTTTCTATCCATGAAGTAATGTCATCTGATTATTATTCTCTGTCCTAACACTTCAGCATCCATCCTGATCTTATTGAAAAGAGCTCTGACCATGGATTATGCAGAACGTTCTGAAGAAGAAGATAAAGTTCCTACCGCAATTTTTCCTTTTGGGAATAACAACAGACTGTACAGTGATTGAGACTAAATTGATTTTGAACTTAATAACAGCAGCAAGACTGTTGATTGGACAATATTGGAAGAAAAAAGAATTACCCACAACAGAAGAATGGATATTGAAAGTTTCCAATTTGGCTGAGATGGCTAAAATCTCAGCCTTCTTGAAAAACAGTACTCAAGAAAAATATCTAAACGAATGGAAGAATTGGATTGATTATATTCAAAATAGATATCAGATTAAGAAATTTCAGATTGCCTTTGAATGAAGGATGTTGTTTTTGATTTTAACGGAAGAAGTCAGGTTATGTGAGAGAGAAGGCTTATAATTGTGTTAGATTTTAAAAATTTAATGTATGACTGTTTGTTTATTGAACTATACCTTGTGTTTGCTCCGGGAAGTCGGGGGGGGGGGGAGGGGGGTTTTGGAGGGAGGGGGGAAGGAGGAGGAGGGGGGATGGGAGGGGAAAAATTTAATTGTTGTTGTAAAACTTTTTCAATAAAAATAGAAAAAAAGAAAAGAGCTCTGACCCATCTTCCAGTCCCTGAGTTAGAAGAATGTGTGTGTGTGTGTGTGTGTGTGTGTGTGTGTGTGTGTGTCTTTTTAGAGCTTGTGTATTCTTTTCCTAGAGGCCTGCTGTTTTATTTGCATTCTTCCATTGTTTTAATATTCCATTGTTTTAATATCATATGCTGCCCAGATTCATAGTGGAGTCAAGTGAACTGATACATTTAATAAATAAATCTATTGCATATTCATTGCAGAACAGCAGTCTTGATTATACTACAAACCTGAGCCAGGGAACATGTTGAGTTCTTGAAATAAGCCTGGGAAAGCCTGAAATAAGGGTACTGCCATAAGTCCTGGAGTCCAGGGGACACGTTGAGTTCCTGATGTGACAGAAGTCCCCCAGAATGAGTGATTGGTACAAATGAGTGATAGGCAAGGAAGGGATGAGTGTGCCAGGCAGCCAAGAGAAGGATGGTAAGTGGAAGCTAGGGGAGGTGGGTTAAAGAGTCTGTGGAACGTGCTAGCAAAATAGGAAGGAGAGCAAGTGGTTAATATAAGCCAGAGGGGGTTGTGGATGGCAGTATTGATTCAGCAGATTACTTCACGCTGGGCAGAACTAGAGTACCTCCCCCACCATAATTCCAGGTTTGGCCAAAATAAAGCCAGTACTATCAAGGAAGGAAATAGCCACATCATAGCTTAATTTCAGAAGCTGTAGATGCAGAATCTGATAGCTTTTCAGGGTGAAATCCAAAGAAAGGAGCCCATCTTCCAAACTTTCTGCAATGTTGTGCTTTTACAGGAGATTCAGCCACTGGACTTTATTATGTACATGCCCCCCCACTTACACACACACACACACACACACACACACACACACACACACACACACCACCTGAAAAGTTGCAAGTATTTCTTTATCTGGCTGCAACTACACCACAGCCATTCAAAAAACTCTGGATGGCTAAGGAGAAATAAATGTGGACAAGCGAAGTGGTATCAAAATCTTGGTGCTGCTTTTCCCAATTCATCCTTTCAGAATCGTCCCTCACTCTTAGTCCAGGGCTAGATGAAATATGTTCTTCCAGTGACATTTTGCTGTATGAACCCACATAGCTTTTTCTTCCCAGACAGTGGGTCATTCAGCGGCCAGCCACTTACAAATGAAAGAGTCACCCTCAGCTGCTGGAAACAAGCCATGTCTTTAACACAGTTTATTGTCCAACTGCGGAAGCCAGAAGCGTTGTTTGTGGAAAGGGTATTCACTCATATCTGTGTTTACATATATGAGGGCAGACATATTTGTATTATGCACAATTAAACTCTCCTCAGGCGTACATAGTTTCTTTTCTTTTTTTTTAATGCCAGGAGAGAGGCATGGCATGGAGGGGAGAAAAATACCATTTAGCCATGCATTAATATCAGCTGTTTAATATTTATATCTATGTTTGTATGGAAGCTCAAAGTCCACTCATTCATCCATCTAGTAAATATATACCTACAGTACGTATCACTAAGAACCTCAAGCAATAAAGACTACATTCTTCTTAGAAAAAGTACCATTAAACAAGAATACTCCAGGGCGGGGGTGTCAATGGGCTGGATGTGTCATGGCTACTTCCACTCCTGGTTTAGCGAAGGGGAAAAAAAGTTGAAATATGTCACATGATGCCGCCATGATGCCGTGAGAGTTTGACACCCCTGCTCTAGAGCAGTGGTTCTCAACTTTTTCTTCGCCACGGAGCCTCTTTAAATATCTTTTGTTGCTACAGACCATGGCCCTAAGATTTAAATCAAAACATTTCTTCAAGCCTTCACAGACTCCTCTGTGATGACATTGGCACCCCAGAGGGGGGGGGTGTTTGTTGTTTCTGCAGACCACAAGTTGAGAGCCGCCAATATGAATGATTAGGGTTTTATTACATCCAGGCAAGTTCATCATACAATGTTGGTGGGGACTTAAAGATAGTATCCAGGGGTGAAATCCAGCAGGTTCTGACAGGTTCTGGAGAACCGGTAGCGGAAATTTTGAGTAGTTCGGAGAACCGGCAAATGCCAACTCTGGCTGGCTCCAGAATGGGGTGGGAAGGGAGATTTTGCAATATCTATTATATGTTTTCTGTTGTTTTTTGACTGTGAACCGCCCTGAGTCCTTCGGGAGATGGGCGGTATACAAATATAATAAATAAATAAATAAATAAATAAATAAATAAATAAATAAATAAATAAATAAATAAATAAATAAATAAATATTCTTCCCTCAGGACTAGGGAGGGAATGGGGATTTTGCAGTCTCCTTCCCCTGGAGTGGGGTGGGAATGGGGATTTTGCAGTCTCCTTCCCCTGGAGTGGAGTGGGAATGGAGATTTTGCAGTATCCTTTCTCTGCCATGCCCACCAAGCCACGCCCACCAAGCCACAAGCCATGCCTCCCAAGCCACGCCCACAGAACCAATAGTAAAAAAAATTGGATTTCACCACTTATAGTATCCCTCGTGCGATGGAGAAGCTATTTGTACCCATTCCTTACCTGTAGGCACCTAAATGTAGGTTCCCCCAAACTTCAGTGAGAGCACTATTTTACAAACTGGTGCCGCACACAGAGTTTGCACAAGGAAAAGTCCTATCCCATTTATATGCATGGAGCTTTCTACCAATACCAGAAGTTAAGGAAGACTCTTTTTTCCCCTACTTGTCGGTTTGGCATATTTTTCTCATTTCTGTTTTTATTTTTTGAGAGGGCAAGGCAAGACCAACTGCACTATTAGAGGCCACTATTGCTGAAGAGTGAGTATTCAGAACTCAGGCCTCGAGGCCATTGCCTTCTTTGGATGGACAAAGAACATCCATCATTGCTGAGACGCAGCTGTCAAGCCCCCTTTCTTTGATTGGTCTTTCATATGAAAAAGCAATGACAATTCACAATTATCCTACCAGGGTTGTCTCAGGATACTGAGTTGCATTCCTTGAGCAGAAATGGACTTAGACTGCTTGGTGGCACAACATTCCATTTAGCTAAAGAGCAGGTTTGCTGAGATGGCACAGGACAAGCCATGTGCTACATTCAGTTCTGCTTATCGGGAAAGAGGAATATTTTGGAAATTCAGAAGCAATAATAAGGGGGTGGAGGTATCTCACGATTCCTATTCAGCTTCTGCCACTTGAGCTGCTAGTTTCTTTTCTTTAATAATAGGGCTGGCTCTATTGAGGATTAGACATTGAATGTATATAATGTATATATGGTATGGAATGTTGATCCGAAGCATATAAAAATGACACAGTCTGTTGATATTTACTAGAGCTATGTAAAGGAAAAAATGTAATAAAAATTATTTTTTTAAAAAAATAGGGCTGGCTCTGTCCTAAGCCAGAAATCCATAACACATCTTCCTTCAGAATTAATCGCTTTTGAATGAGTGACTTTGGCATAGTGTCTCACCTCACTACTTTTATTTATATGGGAGATTCCCCATCTTGAATACTATGTCCAGTTCTAAAAGTCACATTTTAAGAAGAATTTGGACAAATAGGAATTGGTTCAGAGTAGGGATGATCAGGAATTACAATTAATACTTTTGCAGAGAGAGGGAATAGTCTGAATAATGTGTCTTGAGAGGAACTGTTTCATGTATCTGGAGAAATATCACACAGATATCACACACAGAAAATAATCGAGAGCTCTTTTCTGGTATCCTATTATGCAGAACATGAAATAATATTCCAAATTATCACAAGGCGGCTTAGGACTGAATTTCTGGAGAAACAACGTAACTGTAAAACTGTTTTACTAATTGTTTTACCAGCCCCTCTCTCTCAGTAGCCCAACTCACCTCACATGGTTGTTGTTATGTGCAAAATAAGGGGAAGGATGAAGAAGGTGTATTGGATATGTTTGCTGCCTTGAATTATTTGTACAAAAAATAAAAGCAGGATACAAATAAATCAGTAAATACACAGTGGATATTTCTGAATTCTTGCACCTGATGGCTTCAGTGGCTTCTTTTGACCTTGTGATTCAATTATCTAAGTTCAGGGTGACCGATGTTTCAGCCCAATGCATTCATTCTTTGGAAGGCTATTTATACAGGACTGACTTAAATTTGTAGTCGCCCAGGTTTTATTCACAGTCACATAACAGGTAATAAACCTAGACATTCAGAAAGCTGTTGAAAGCAATGTGCTGCATGCTAAGTGCATTTAATTCCAAAAGATCCAGTCAACCTTCAGGGATAAAGAAACTGTGGCTGGACAATCACCCTTCTTTCTTCCCTGGGTCCATGTTAAAAAGGATAACGATTAGCTCCTGTACAAATCCCCCCTCCCCCCCGGTGCTTAAGTAAAATACAGCGATTTCATGAAAAAAGAACATCAGAAAAAAAAGTGAAGCTTTGTTCTTCGTATTAGCAAAATTGTAGAAATATTTCTGAGGGACATGGTGGCTCAGTGGATAAGACACTGAGCTTGTCGATTGAAAGGTCAGCAATTCAACGGTTCGAATCCCTAGTGTTGGGTAATGGGGTGAGCTCCCGTTACTTGTCCCAGCTTCTGCCAACCTAACAGTTCGAAAGCACATTAAAAAATATGGGTAGAAAAATAGGGACCACCTTTGGTGGGAAGGTAATAGCATTCCATGTACCTTTGGCATTTAGTCATGCCAGGCCACATGACCACGGAGACCTCTTTGGACAGTGCTGGCTCTTCGGTTTTGAAACGGAGATGAGCACTGTCCTCTAGAGTCAGGAACAACTAGCAGATATGTGCAAAGGGAACCTTTACCTTACCTTTAGGGATATTTCTAGTGTCTTAATGGAATAAAATCACCAGAAGCCCTACATTAACAATCTGTCTCCCACCCTCCCAACAGAATGAAACTAGGGGTTGGATAAGCGATAGGATTATGGATAGGCTTAGGTGCTCTAGAGTTTCTCTAAGGAAAGTTTCGGTGACAGCTTTTCTTTGGCCTTGTTTTTGGAGCAGAGTAAACGATCCCATTGCCAGTGAAAATAAATGAAGGTTAGAGTTTGCATTAGGGTTAGGTTCAGGTTAGGGTTTGGTCTACTTTGAATCTGGGCTGGAAACTAATGTCAGGGGTTAGATTCTCAGATTTTAATTCCCAGTTGCAATGTATGGCTGTGAAGGTTGGACCATAAGAAAGGCTGATCGCCAAAGAATCGAGGCCTTTGAACTCTGGTGCTGGAGAAGACTCCTGCGAGTCCCTTGGACTGCAAGGCGAACAAACAAGTCAGTTCTAGAGGAGATCAACCCTGACTGCTCTTTAGAAGGCCAGATCCTGAAGATGAAACTCAAATACTTTGGCCACCTAATGAGAAAGAAGGACTCACTGGAGAAGAGCCTAATGCTGGGAAAGATTGAGGGCAAAAGAAGAAAGGGATGACAGAGAACGAGGTGGCTGGATGGAGTCACTGAAACAGTAGGCATGAGTTTAAATGGACTCCAGAGGATGGTAGAGGACAGGAAGACCTGGAGGAATGTTGTCCATGGGGTCGCGATGGGTCGGATACGACTTCGCAACTAACAACAACAACAACAGATTCGCAGAGGTTCTCTAAGGAAAGGGGCAGTGACAGGTTTTCTTCAAGACATGTTTTTGGAGGAGAGTAAATAAAAGGTAAAATCCCATTGACAAAGAAAATTAAATTACATTTAGGATTAGATCTAGAGTTAAGATTAGGGTTAGGTCTCCTTGGAATCAGGGCTAAAAACTAAAAAATATTCGGGATTGATTCTTAGAGGTTCTCAAAGAAAAGAGAACATGGTAGCTTTTCGTTAGGAATTCTTTGTGGAGCACTGAAATATATATGGGGAAATCCCATTGCCAATGAAAATAAACCTAAGGTTAGGGCTTGGGTTAGGGCAGTGTTGGCAAACCTTTTCGGCACCAAGTGCCAAAACAGGAGCATGCACGCGCTGGAAACCAGAAAAGCAGATGATATTCCGGTTTCTGGTGCGCATGCACACATGAAGACCAGCTGTCTGCCGTGCATGTGCCAGCTCCACCTTGTCTTTCAGGGGTCCTCGCGCCTCCCTGCCCGCCCCCTACCTATCCCCCTGGTCCCCGTCGTGGTAGTGGGACATCCCAACTGACGACCCTGTTCTGCAGCCCCGGATAGGGAAAGAAAGTTGGGTGGGGAATGCTGTCTCCCTCTGCAGGAAAGCCGGAGCCCCTTCCCAGCCTTGGAGGTAAGGGGCATCAGCGTTCCCAGAGCTCAGCTTGGGTGGGGGCAGCAAGGGTTCGGTTCTTATTGGACTACAGTAAAATACATGGGAAAATCCCATTGCCAACAAACTGAAACTAGGGTTTGGATTAGGGATAGGGTGAGGGTTAGGGTTAAGTGTCCTTGAAATTAGGTCTGAAAACTGATGTTAGGGATAGATTATGATAGATTTGCTAAGGAAAGCAACAGTGACATTTTTTTGGTTAGGATTTGAACATAAATCAGAATGAAATAAACAGGAAAATCCCTTTGCGAAAGATCAATAATTCATTTAGGGATAGGGTTAGAGTTAGGTGTTCTTTCAGCCAGGGTCTAAAACTGATGATAGGGGGAAAGTCTGAGAGATTCACAAAGGAAAGAGAACATGACAGCTTTTTGTTAGAGCTTAATTGTGAACCACAGTAAAATACAAGGAAAAATACCATTGCCAATGAAAATTGGTCTTCCGGGTGCAATTCAAGGTGTTAGTTATCACCTTTAAAGCGCTCCATGGCATAGGACCGGGTTATTTACGGGACCACCTGCTGCTACCGGTGGCCTCCCATCGACCAGTGCGCTCCCATAGGGAGGGCGTCCACAGGGTGCCGTTGGCCAGACAATGCCGACTGGCGACCCCCAGGGGGAGGGCCTTCTCTGTGGGGGCTCCAGCCCTATGGAACGAGCTGCCTCCAGGGCTACGCCAACTCCCTGACCTCCGGACCTTTCGGCGCGAGCTGAAGATGTTTTTATTCCATCGCGCAGGACTGGCCTAATAGTTTTTAATGGGGGTTTTATATCTGTTGTTTTATCTGGCTGTAAACCGCCCTGAGTCCTTTGGGAGAAGATGGGGTTAGATGCGAACTGGTAGTAAAGGTAAGTAGAACCCACCCCTGGTTAGGTCTCCTTGAAGTCCCAGATGAAAAATGATGTTTGAGATAGATTGTTATAGGTTCTCTAAGAAAAGTCAAGTGACAGCTTTTCTTTCAGCTTGATTGTGGACCAGGGTAAAATTATGAGAAAATAGCACTGCTAATGAAAATGAAATTTAGGATTACATTTAGGGTTAAGGTTTGATCCCCTGGGAATCAAGGCTGAAAACTGATGACAGGGATATGTTCTAGAGGTTCTATATGGAAAGTTACATAGATCACAAATTGGTTTTCCCCCCCCATTTTTATGGAAAATGTCCAGTCACCAATAAATACAAATGTCTTTTCTGGAATCAAAAAACCCTCAATCCATTCATTTCAGCAAAACGTGCCAACTTCCCCAACCATTCCTCTGTTGTGGGTCGTGTCAGATCTTTCATTCTCTGTGCATATAGTAATCTTGCTACGCTATGTCTTTAAAAATAAACAATCAACATTTCTATGAAGCCCTGCCCTATTGGTCAAATTCAGTTTACTAGTTTCACAGGCACTTCCCCTGCCCCCCAATATATGTATATTTTAATCCCTTTCCCCTTTGTCCATTTGAAGCTTGCTCAGATCGTGATCTCGTTAAGCCTTTTGCTTTTAAGATGAAATCCTTTAAAATGGCTTTCCCCATCCCACTTAATTTCAAAAAGGAAGGAACTCACTGAGTGGCTTTGATCTTCCTTGCCATTTGGAGCATCTGTCTTAGACTGTAAAAGTAATTAAATCGTAAAGTGTTTAAGAAGGCAAAGCTTGTGCCAGTCAAATGTCTATGAAGGCCCCGCAACAGTTAAGGTTATGTTCCCAATCCGCTTCACCCATGATCAACTACAGGAAACTAAATTCCTGAAATCTCCTTGCAAGGAACAACTCTTTCAGAGCATAAGGGGGTCATTAATAGAGTCATTAAACTCTACCTACCACAAACCACCACAAAAATCAAGAAAAACAAATTACCTATATCAATAAAAAAGCTTCAATCAAAAAAAAAAATCCCTTTGGAGAAAAAACAAAAAGGGACATGTAGCTAATTTTGAAAAATGATACAGAGATATATGCAACCAAATAAAAATTGAATGCACCAATTACCACACCAAGCAAGAAGAAGACCTTCTGTGCACAAATTCCAATCGTGCTTTTTATAATTTTGTGAACAACAAACTTAATGACTCAAGATCCATCCCACCACTAAAAGAATCTAATGGCAAAGAAAATAACAATGAAACAGTTAAAGCAAACCTGTTGAACACATTCTTTGGCTCAGTCTTTGTTAACAGTAATGGCTCATAGCTGACATTCCCCAACCGCACCAACAATGACCTAACACATATAGATTTCACTGAAGAAAATGTTGAAAAAGCTCTTCACAAACTGAACCATCCGTATCTATAGGACCTGATGGACTATTTGCATACTACTTAAAAAAGCTTTCCACTAATATAGCAGAACCCCTAAGCATAATCTTTGGAAAAGCCTTCACGACCAGTTCCTTTCCCAAACTTTGGTCACTAGCCACGGTCATCCCTGTCTTCAGAAAAGGAGATCACAGTTTAGTTGAAAATTACAGACCAATCTCTCTATGCTGTGTCACCTGTAAAGTTATGGAATCTAACATCAACCAATCCATTATCCTCTACCTAGAAACAAACAATCTACACTCTAATAATTTGGTTTCAGAAAAAAATTATCATATAACTTACAATTTCTTCACTGCAAAAACATATGGACTACAAATCTTGATCAAGGCAAAACAATAGATGCAATTTACATAGACTTCTGTAAAGCTTTTGACCCAGTGGTACATGACAAACTTCTCCTAAAACTAAAATCCTACGGCATCTCCGGACCCCTCCACAACTGGATATCAGCGTTCCTGTCAAACAGGTAACAAGTGGTCAAAATAAGCAGTGCCCTATCAAATCCTGTTCCTGTCAGTAGCAGCATTCCCCAAGGCAGTATTCTTGGACCAACACTCTTCATATTATACATTAATGATCTTTGTGACCATATTAAAAGTAATTGTGTTCTTTTCGATGATGATGTTAAACTATTTAACACTACCAACAATACAGCTACCCTTCAAAAAGACCTTGACTTTGTATCAGAATGGTCAAAAACTTGGCAACTCCAAATCTCAACCAGCAAATCTTACACATTGGAAAAAAGATTCTAAACACTAAATACAAACTCGATGGACATTACCTTACAGATGACACTCACCCTGTTAAAGACCTTGGAGTTTTCATATCCAATGATCTAAGTGCCAAAGCCCACTGCAACTACATAGCAAAAAAGGCTTTAAGAGTTGTAAACCTAATCTTATGTAGCTTCTTCTCCAGAAACACTACACTACTAACCAGAGCTTATAAAACATTTGCTAGACCAATTCTTGAATACAGCTCACCTGTCTGGAACTCATACCACATTTCAGACATCAATACAATTGAACGTGTCCAGAAATATTTTACAAGAAGAGTTCTCCACTCCTCTGAATACAACAAAATACCTTATGCCACCAGACTTGAAATCTTGGGTTTAGAAAACTTAGAACTCCGCCACCTTCAACAGGACCTGTGTTTAACTCATAGAATCATCTATTGCAATGTCCTTCCTGTTGAAGACTACTTCAGCTTCAATCACAACAATACAAGAGCAAACAATAGATTTAAACTTAATGTTAACCGCTTCAATCTTGATTCCAGGAAATATGACTTCTATAACAGAGTTGTTAATGCTTGGAACACACTACCTGACTCTGTGGTCTCTTCCCAAAATCCCCAAAGCTTTAACCAAAAACTGTCTACTATTGACCTCACCCCATTCCTAAGAGGTCTGTAAGGGGCGTGCATAAGAGCACAAATGTGCCTACCATTCCTGTCCTATTGTTTCCTTTCATTATATCCAATTAATATAGTTATTACATACTCATACTCATATATATGCTTATATATTGTATAGTTACTTTCATGCTTACGCTTATATATACTGTTGTGACAAAATAAATAAATAAATAAAAATAAAAATAAAATCTCTGATTTCTCCTTCCTCTTGAGAGATTTCTGTCTCCCAGAACTGTTGATTCAGAACACTGTTATTCTAATGCTATGCTATCTCTGCTTGCAGAGGTGCTTGCGGAGACAGGTAACCAACCATAACGCCTCACTCAGAAGAGACTCTAGGTGGCCCACAACAATTTTAAAAAAATTACAACAAAATGCAAAAGATAAGAAGAATATGGCAAGCATGATGAAACTAGGGGTTTCATTCTCTCTTCTAAAACAACAGAAAAGTGGGGACCATCTAAATCTTAGGGGCAACCTTATTCCAGATGGTAGGCACAGCTACAAAGAAAGCACACTTAACAGATTAACAGAGTTGGAAGGGACCTTATAGGTCATCTAGTCCAACCCCCTGCTCAAGCAGGAGACCCTATACCATTTCTGACAAATGGCATTCCAATCTTTTCTCAAAAGCCTCAAGTGATGAAGCGCCCACAACTTCTGAAGGCAAGCTGTTCCATTGGTTGATTGTTCTCACTGTCAGAAAGTTCCTCCTCATTTCTAGGTTGAAATGATCAGTTTCCATCCATTATTCCTTGTCTGCCTTCAGGTGCTTTGGAAAACAGCTTAACCCCCTCCTCTCTGTGGCAGCCCCTCAAATATTGGAACACTGCTATCATGTCTCTCCTGGTCCTTCTCTTCACTAGACTAGCCATGCCCAGTTCATGTAACCATTCTTCATATGTTCTAGTCTCCAGTCCCCTAATCATCCTGGTTGCTCTCCTCTGCACTTTTTCTAGAGTCTCAACATTTTTTTTATAGTGTGGTGACCAAAACTGGATGCAGTACTCTAGGTATGGTCTTACTAGAGCTTTATAGAGTGGTATTAGTACCTCACTTGATCTTGATTGTATCCCTCTGTTAATGGGGACCTGATAGGTAAATATTGTTCAATTGAAGGAACATGATATACACCAACCCTGCAAAATGTAATTGGTCAAGCAGATGCTATGGGAGACAGATGATCAAGTCCCTTCCTTGACCGGGATGCCTTATGCATGGTCACTCATGCTCTGGTCACTTCTCGTTTGGATTATTGCAATGCTCTCTACATGGGGCTGCCCTTGAGGTGCACCCGGAGGCTGCAGCTAGTCCAGAATGCAGCTGCGTGAGTAGTAACGGGAGCCACTCGTTGCTCCCACGTAACACCACTGCTACGCAGTCTGCACTGGCTTCCTGTAGTCTTTCGGGTGCGCTTCAAGATTTTGGTTATCACCTTTAAAGCGCTCCATGGCTTAGGACCCGGGTACTTACGGGACCGCCTGCTGTTACCTTATGCCTCCCACCGACCCGTACGCTCACACAGAGAGGGTCTTTTCAGGGTGCCGTCCGCCAAACAATGCCGGCTGGCGGCCCCTGGGGGCAGGGCCTTCTCTGTTGGAGCTCCTACACTCTGGAACGAACTTCCCCCTGGCCTACGCCAAAAGCCTGATCTTCGGACCTTTCGCCGTGAGCTAAAAACACACTTATTTATACAAGCAGGACTGGCCTAATAGTTTTAAATTTTAATTGGGGTTTTAATTGGGGTTTTATTATTATTTTAGGGTTTTTAAATTTTAAATTTTTATTTGTTGGCCATTTTGTAATATGCTTTGTTTTAAATTTTTGTTTTAATTGTATATACATTGGGTTTTTATCTTTGGCTGTACACCGCCCTGAGTCCTTCGGGAGAAGGGCGGTATAAAAATCTAAACAAACAAATAAATAAATAAATAAGTACCAAGGCCTTGTGCCATATAGGTAATGATCATCACCTTGAATTGCATCTGGAAGCAAAGTAGCAACTAATGCAGCTCACAGAGCAAATGTATTAAATAGGCATTTTGAGGAATGTCCATTACTACTCAAGTCATTGCATTGTGAACCAATTGAAGTGGCCTTCATGGGTAATCCCACGTAAATCACATGTAGTGAGGCTTTGAGATGCCCAGGGCATGAGTGACTGTCTAAATATATATTTATTCTCTGTTGAAGATCTCTCTGTGTCTGTTTCTTTCTGGATAGTCATCCAGAAGAATGAATTATTGGTGAAAATATTCTGTACAAGAAGGTTAGTATTCATCTGCTGCCCTCTGCTATTCAAGTGATATGCTAGAAATGTATAAGAAGTTCCTGGGAAGGAAGATCTGCATGAGGTTTCCTCTTATAACCTCTTTATCTCTCTCTTTCTCACTCACTCTCACTCTCTCTCTCTTATCTATCTATCAATCATGTATCTATCTATCTATCTATCTATCTATCTATCTATCTATCTATCTATCTATCTATCTATCTATCTATCTATCTATCTAATCTATCTACTTCATCATCATCTCAGTATGTTGTGTTGTGTTCATTCAAGACACTAGAATCACAGTGGGAAATTGACAGAGTTAATAGAAGATATAAATATACAGGTTAGGATTGAACTTCCCTTATTCAATGAACAAAGTGCATTAGAAATTGATTTCTCTTCCTCTATCACCTCTTGTTGGTACGATTGCTTTTTCCACTGTGGTGCCAGGAAGAAAAGCTTTGCAATGAGATGAGTTTCTCTAAAGACTGAGTGCAAATTGTGGAATGCGTTTGTTATTATTACTAGCAAGTGAAATCTGTTTGCAATTGTACTGTATTTTCTTTTATGATTTTAGTTTAGAAAATTAAAACCAGAGGAGAGGAGAGGAGAGGAGAGGAGAGGAAGGAAGGAAGGAAGGAAGGAAGGAAGGAAGGAAGGAAGGAAGGAAAGAAAGAAGGATGGATTAAACCTGCCCTTTTAAACTGGGGGCGGCTGGAGTTGAGGTTAACCCAACTAAAACTAATGTAATTCAAGATGCCTTGTCCTTCATTTAGCCAAATCCCGCAGAGTAGCTGAGCTCAAGTCTTCAAAGGCGAACTGGTGAAATAGGAAGCAAAGCTAAAATAATAAACCTCTATAAAATTATTTTGAGACAAGATTCTCCCCTCTCTCTCCCTCTCCCTCTTTGCCTCTTGTTCTTTATTCTGCTGAAATTAGTAAAGAGCACTCAGATTAAAATACATGTGCAGACAGTTGGAAAATGAGAATTGAATGAGGAAATGGGGTGGCACGTGGTGAAGAAAGCAGAAAGGATGAAAAGGGCCCCCTGTTCTATTTGCCTATGCATCCATGCTAAATTTCACAGGAGTTTCTTACAGGATAAAAGGAGCATAAAATCTTGTTCAAAGTTTTCCCTCAGGCACTGGAAGCTGTTTGAAGAATTCATATTTTATTTTGAAATTAAAGTTGGATTCTGATCTCTTCCAGCAACCAAGAGTCCTGAGATACTTTCTGGAAATCAGCAGAGTGAAGCTGTTCCTCTTCCTTCTTTATTCATTTTGTGGGAATAAAATGAAGAGTTAGAGTCTGTGTCAGTGGGCTTGCTTTTCTTTAACAGTCCCCGAGGAATTGTTTTTTTTTTAAAAGAATTAAATCTTAAAAGCTGTTCTCTTTGGATGATTATACCTTCAAATACTAACACGCTTCATTATCTGACATGCCTTTTCATTCTGAATTTTTGCATCATTTTCTATTTGGACTGGAAATACGTTACCTCACATCAATAGCTTGGCGTTGGACTGCCAGCGTGTGGAATTTGCAGCAGTGGAAAGGGAGAGGAATGGCTGTTTTAGATCCCCGTATAATCTGTAAAGGTTGCACGGTCTGATCACCTCAATATTCCGCCATTTGCCTGCTTGATTGTTGGAACTGGGCGTTTCATCCATCTACATTTGCGAAGCATCTTCTTCATTTCGGCTGGTACAGAATGCAAGGCCCAAGGTTTGCTCGTTAGATTCAGATAGGAAAAATAAAATAAAAATATTCTGTATCAATTACACTAATTAGAGGAGTCTCAGTCACCCTCCCCTCCCACAACCCCAGCTCAGCCCTGTTGGCAAGATGGCCTTCGAATAGCATGTTGACGGTATGTCCTCACAATGGTGTTTCCCGCTTGGTGCCGGCCTGCTGCTGAGCAGGCTGAAGCTGGATCAAAGTGACCTTGCAGAAAAAGAATGTTTTTCATGGAACAAGTTCTCTTCTACAAACATTTTAATTCATGTGGAAGGGGACTCCGAGGGAAGTCAATGACCTTTAGGGCTCCAGGTGGCATCTACAGTGCTGTCCCTCCCTATCCGGGCAATAGACTCTGTGCCTCTGTGGCCGTTTCTGTTTTGGCTACAGAAGAGAAGAGATGATCAAAGTTTTCTTTTTTCTTTCTTTCTCTCTCAGATCAGGTAGGAGAAGTAGCCTCCTGGAAGGAATTCAAGGAGGTGGCTGTTCCTTGCACTCACCTCTGCTGTTTGACTTTTCTCATTTCAGTAGGCAAGGAGCTTTCCTGGAGAGAAGAAAACATGAGGAAACCTGTCACTTTAGTCTCCCCGCTGTTGCCTTTCTTTTTCCCTTCCCCTGCTGTTGCCTTCGTAACTACAGCCTTGATGCAGACAACAATTTTGTAGGCTGTGTTTTGGGGTTGCAGCAAGAAGGTTGCTGCGGGGGTCTCAAAGCAGAAAGCACATCGATTCTTCACTTTTGGTGATAGTTTGACTTTCAAAATCCTAAATGGGAAACTTGTGAATCCTGAAATGCTGCTGAGCAACAGCAGCTGAAAAAGCATAGTCACTCTTGAAGGGTATTAAGAACTAGTGTGTGATTAATCTCCAGATTCTCTTCCAGTCTGCTCACACTTCAAAATTAGCACTGGGGATCCTGGTTGTTAGATCTGCCCTGTTTACTGAATAGCTTGATCGGTACCAAAGGTAGAAATATCTCATTAAATAACCCCAATCTTTATAAACTTCCTTCCCGTGGGTACAGTTGGCTTCATTTATAGAAATCAACATTTAAAAACAAAACAAAACTAAAAATTGGTTACTATTGATGTGTTTTGGGAATGGAGGCATCCGTTTGGGACAGTGGTGGGATTCAAATTTTTTTACTCCTGGTTCTGTGGGTGTGGCTTGGTGGGTATGGCTTGGTGGGCATGGCAGGGGAAGGATACTGTAAAATCTCCATTCCCACCCCACTCCAGGGGAAGAATATTGCAAAATCCCCATTTCCTCCTGATCAGCTGGGACTCGGGAGGCAGAGAATAGATGGGGGGCGGGGCCAGTCAGAGGTGGTATTTACCAGTTCTCCAAACTACTCAAAATTTCCGCTACTGGTTCTCCAGAACTGGTCAGAACCTGCTGAATACCACCTCTAGTTTGGGAGATTAATGTTGTTTTATTGTTGTTCTATTATTTAATATGTATTTTATTTAAAGTATTTATTTAAAGTTTTGCCACAAAGAAGAGGAGGTCAACCTATTCTCCAAAGCACTTGCGGGCAGGACAAGAAGCAATGGATGGAAACTGATCAAGGAGAGAAGCAACTTAGAACTATAGAGAAATTTCTTGACACAACAATTAACCAATGGAACAACTTGCCTCCAGAAGTTGTGAATGCTCCAACACTGGAAGTTTTTAAGAAGAGATAGGACAACCATTTGTCTGAGATGGTATTGGGTTTCCTGACTGAACAGGGGGTTGAATTAGAAGACCTCCACAGTCCCATCCAACCATGTTATTTTATTATATAATATTTATTTACCAATCTGAAATATTTCCATAATGAGTGAATTATATTTAGCAGCCTTACTTTTAAGTCTTGCCAGTTAATTTCAAACTTTGTTTTCACAGTCTAATTTTATTTGTTTGTTTGTTTTTTGTTTGTTTGACTTTTTTGCTGCCCACCTCATTAATTAGAGGGAAGGAATATTTGTTATTCCCCCAAGTCCATTGAATGGATCAGCACATCATTCTGGTGAGGCAAAAGACACAGATGATGTAAATGGCTTCATTAACAACATTTGCGTGATGACAAAAATTGATGCAAAATAGCAGATACAAAACAATGAAATGTTCATCTCAGGCATAATCACATCATTACAATTACAATAGAATTCCCCCCCCCCCACCAACACACATACTGCATGCAAAGCCTATTCAGTTGGGATCCTGAAAATTGAAGTTTTGTTATATGATACAATCATGTATTTATTTTCCTTTATATTCCGCCTATTCCTAGGGCATTCAAGTAACAAACAAACACTAGATGAAGCTATAATACTTATTAGTCCAATTCTAAAGGCCTGTCTAAATGGGAAGGTTTCAGCTCCTTTCTTGAAAGCAGAAAACCGAAGGACTAAATGCATCACCCAAGAAAGTTTGTCCCATAGGATCAAAGGGACACAGGAAAATCTTCTCTGTGGGTCAGTTCAGTAAGTTTATATCTATATATATAAAAGCAAAATACCACTCATGCATCATCATGAAATCTCCAGAACCGTAAAGCCTACAAACTTGAAATTTGTCACGTACGTTCTTCTTGGCTTCTAGGTGCTCACTAAGAAAG
The DNA here is from genome assembly GCF_028640845.1 of Ahaetulla prasina. Lineage (NCBI taxonomy): Eukaryota > Metazoa > Chordata > Lepidosauria > Squamata > Colubridae > Ahaetulla > Ahaetulla prasina. Next base: position 139,245,552 of record NC_080540.1, read on the forward strand.
AATTTTTTGAAATGACCATCAGATCATTAGTATTTCTAATATTATTATTAACACGCTCTGATGCTAAGGAGTTAGACCTTCTACCCCCCCCCCCACCTGAAGAGAACTCTGTTCCAATTGCCATTTGGGCATGGGCATGGCCAGTGCATGAGTTATCCGGTCTGCAGGCTGGCAGCCTGAGGGAGAGAAGGGGATAAGATAGGAGAGGCCTCTGTGGGGAAAGCCTGAGGGAGAGAAGGGGAGAGGAGAGGCTGATCGTAACTACTCATTATTGTTCAAGCTTTAACTGTCAATTTATCAAGTCGGATCACATAGTTTTGTAGAGAAGCATGGGTATCCAACTACTAGTTCTAATATATACACCTTTTTTTTCTTTCTGGCATTAGTGCAGAGCCTGCTTTATTTGAAGCATCTGAATGTTGATCCACTGGTTACAACAGAAATTGACCAATCAGCTTGTAACCTCTGCTTGAGGTAAAGGGCTGAAAGAGAGTGACTGACCCAAAATTACTCGGCCAATTTTCATGCCTAAGGTAAGAATAGAACTCATAGCCTCCCGGTTTCTAGCCTGATGTCTTAACAACTAGACCAAATTGGGTCTCCTAATATATACAATATAATATTATTATAGACCATGGTATTATTATTTTCTTCAGAGCCCTGGTCCACAATAATTGTTTGTATCTCTCTTTAGGTTTAAATACATATATACACTACTAACCACAAGTTAAGACAAACAAATAAATAAAAACAAAATAAAGCTACTGTTAGGATGCTTCTATATCTATCACTCCAGAGAGAACCCTCTAAGCTTGTCTCTGACCTGTGATTGAATTGATTTAATCTGTCTAACTGTGGTGTATCAATTATTGAAAAAAAATCAAATTTTCTAACTGCAAGACTCAAGCTGGCAGTACCTCTTGCCTTAGCTAGGTCTTGGTCTTTATCAACCATCAGTGTCTCTCTTACATCCAATCCCCTTCAGCATCTTGTTTCTCATTCTCCCTCTTTCCACATAATAACAAACGCCATTATATTATCCTTTCACCATAACTGAAAGGGTTTTTAAACTAAAACACAGGAATGGCATATTTGCAGTCAGGACGCTGGCTCTCATAGGATCCAAATGTAATATTTGTGTGGGTGTGCAAGTATAGGTAAATCATCAAATTGATGCACCCTAGGTGAAAATATGGATAGCACTAGCACTAATACTAGTACTACCACTAGCACCTAGACTTATATACTGCTTCATAGTGCTTTCAGCCCTCCCTAAGTGGTTACAGAGTCAGCATATTGCCCCCAGCAATCTGGACCCTCATTTTACCAACCTCAGAAGGATGGAATGCTGTCAACCTTGAGCTGGTCAGAATAGAACTGCTGGCAGTTGGCAGAATTAGTAGAATTAGCCTGCAATACTGCATTCTAACCCCCATGGCTCTTAGGCAGGTACTAGGAATTCATTGTTTTGATTTAACTTGAAGTAAGGATGGAGAGAATGCTATTGTCCCAGAAACTGTAGTAACTCAGAAATGGAACACTGGTTGGATTTTTTTGGGGTCATTCTTCTACTGGTCAGCTGGAGGTGAACATTGATTTTTTCATCGTGTTCAGTTAGAGGGACAACTACAGATATGAAAGAATCTACGAAAAGTCAAATGACCTTGCTGCAATTTTTATTTATTTATAAATAAAATTTTATTTTATTTACTACTTCTGGCACATGCAATCACGATTTATAGTCTGGCAAAGTTGTGAGAATGATGGGGATTATGATGCTTTGTCAGATTAATGTCCTATTTTTTTTTCAGAAGTCCAAAGAGGCTTACACGACGATCTTCCTTCATGTTATCCCCATAAAAACAATTCTGAATAGAATAGAATAGAATAGAATAGAATTCTTTATTGGCCAAGTGTGATTGGACATACAAGGTACATATGCTCTCGTTATACATAAAAAGACAAGATACATTCATCAAGAATCATAAGGTACAACACTTAATGATAGTCATAGGGTACAAATAAGCATCAAATCATACTAGGAAACAATCAATATAAATTGTAAGGATAGGTTTGGTTGAGTGGGTGAATTAATCCAGGTATCACATTGTCATCGCAGACAATGGTCTAGATAGAATGTGGGATTTTCCAGTCCTAATCCAACAGATTGATCATTACACCACAGTGTCTTTCAGGATAAACCTTCACGAGCAGCTAGCTGGATCTCAGGATCCAAGGAAAGGCAAGATGGCTTGCAAGTAGAAGTCGACTGTAAGCAATAGTTGTCATTTTACTAAATACTTCTGTTTGCTGCAGATACATAGTAAGGATCCTCATTTGAAGGAAGGGAAAGAGGAACATAGGCTCAAATATCTATGTTTCTGTGGGAAAAGGCATTTGGCTTCTTATATTTTAGATAGCTACCCAAAGTCATACATTTCTAACATTGGGGGTATTCGGGGAATGGTCCTATGGATTGCATGAGGGAACTTCTGTTTTTCTTTCCTTTAGTTGGTTGACATTGGTCTGGAAATCGATCTGGAGAAGAGATTGTTCACTGCAAATATTTTCTGGTAGAAATTCTAGTAACAGGGCACAAATAGCCTTTTGAAATTCTCCATTCAGTTTGTGAGAAGAAAAAATGGATGTCTGAAATCTCTGGGGGATGTAGAATTTCTTCTACATTTTTTCCCATCTTTTTGACAGTAGAAGCTCTGCTACTGAGAAGGGCCAATGGAAGGAAGAATACCCCGAGGATGTCTGCTCTTGGGACTTAATAGAAGCCTTGGAGCTCCGAGATGTGGGCATCTGCAAGAGCTGGCCAATTCATAAGCCTGATAGCACAAGTGCTTCTAGTCTGGAACACATGTACTAAAGTTTAGGGGTTGCATCACAATATGGGATGCCATTGACCACTGGAGAAACCATTGTTCAAAGTAAGACAGGACTTTCACCCTTTGGTCACCTTCTCAGAAAATCACATTTACTCCTGAGGAATTTCTCTGAAATTCTTTTCTTTGAAATAATTTCTAAAGCGAATTGTTCTATTTCATCAAATCGAATCATTAATGGAGGTGGGGGGAGAGGGAATTTCTCTGCCTAGCAGAAAACGTTCTTCCTTTCCTGGCTGGCAGGAAAGACTTCACAAATATCTCTTATGTTGTACGTCATATACTGCTTATGTTAACCTTTCCCAACCTGTACCTATCCCAATGGATAACCTCAAATCAGAATTGCCAGTACAATATATATTTTATAACCCCAACAATCCTTTTCAAAGCAACCAGCTTCTTCACCCTTTGGAATATCTGCTTTGATCATCATTTGGGTAAAAAAGAAGAAAAAGCTAATACATTGATTATTGGTATCCCAACCAGAATTTGAATTTTCAAATATTGTAGCAATGCTAATTCTGGGCCAAATAAAACAGTGTGCAGGAAATTAAATTGTTGGAGAATTTAACTTACTCCATTAGAAGAAATCAAAACTGGGAAGCATACTGTAGATATAAAAAGTTCTGAAGGTTAAATACTAAAAGATTAAATAAAGCTAAATGGTATATAGTACTTGTGACAGCATGACTGTAACTTTGTTGCTTATATCCTTGTGATTTATATTGATGTTGATTGTTTCCTAGTATGATTTGATTGCTTATGGTACCTTATGACTGTCACTGGGTGTTGTGCCTTGTGATTCTTGACTACTGTATTCTGTCTTTTTATGTACACTGAAAGCATATGCACCAAAGACAAATTCCTTGTGTGTCCAGTCACACTTGGCCAATAAAGAATTCTATTCTATTCTATTCTATATGGAGAAAAAAAATCAGCTAGTACCGTGTTTCTCCAAAAAGACGACCCACCTTGAAAAAAAGCCCTATCATATTTTTGAGCACATGTGATCAAATTAAGCCCCACCCACAAAATTAGCCCTAATTAAGACCCCACCCTCCCCGGGATGCAGTGGGTGGGGCAAGATGCACAGGTAAAAAATAAGCTAGGGTGGGGATGGGTGGTGGTGGAACTGCCCTACTTACCAAGCCTCACACACCGCGACACCTGCCTCACCTTCTTCTGCAGCCATTTCTTCTGCGGCTGCTTGTTGCCACTCTCATGCATCACCCTGGCCTCCATTTTATCTTCAGATGCCTGCCAGAAGGCATCTGAAGGCGAAATGGAGTCTGAGGCAATGTGTGTGAGTGGCGGCAAGTGGCTGCAGAAGAGGTGGCCAGCTGCGGGCTCCTGCTAGACGGGGCTGTCAGTGCCACCACCGCAAGGTGAGCCAACAATTAGAACCCTCCAAAAAGAAGGCCTAGCCATTTTTTCGGGGGTCAAAAGAAAAAAAGACCTGGCCTTCTTTTTGGAGAAATACGGTAGAAATATTCATATATAAAATATGTGCATTAACAATTGGAATAGTTTTTTAAAAATTTAATTGGATATTGATTTCACCAAATTTGATTATGTATATTCAACAGAAAAGATAAATAACCCTGCGTTAGGCTTGAGAACTTACTTCTAGGCTAAGATATTTCCAGGTAAAGAATGGCTTAATTTAATATTGTTTCAGTAAAAAATGGCAAAGAAAGAACAAATGTTCTTATCGGTAATTCCTTCTTATTTGAAAGTATCAGTAAATAAAGATAGTTTATACAAGCCATTGATTTAAGGATTATTGATGGTTATCAGGCTGTGAAAGATTAACTTGTGGAACAACTTAAGTATAACCTACAAAATTACAGAATAACAGCATTGGAAGGGACCTTGGAGGTCTTCTAGTCAACCCCATACTCAAGCAGGACACCCCATACTATTCTGGACGAATGACTGCCCAAGGTCTTCTTAAAAATCTCCAGTGATGGACACCTATAACTTCTGGAGGCAAGTCATTCTCACTGTCAGGAAATTTCTTCTTAATTCTAGGTTGGATTTCTCCTTCCATCCATTACTTCTTGCCCTCAAGTGCTCTGGGGAGTAGGTTGACTCTCTCGTCTTTGTGACATTTCCTTAAATATTGGAAGACTGCTATTGGAAGTCTAACCTGGTGACAGTTGTCCTCTTGATTTGACAGTTTAAGACAAACGTGGATGTTTTCAGAAAGGGGGGTCTCTCATTTTTGTACATTTGTGGATGAAACAGAGATATTATAAATACAAAGAGGATACCTTCTGGGACATTGTTTTCCTATATCTTAGAGTTCCTATTAAAAATTCTGGACAGTGGATCTTTTAAGAATGCTTGTTTACAGAATAAGAACTCTGGAAAAAAAAAGATCCCAGAGCATGAAACATACACTAATCCTTATATTTACAAATAGATGCCATGGAGCCACTCATCCTGCCTCCATATGGTAGTTCATTAGTGTTAATTTGTAATACACATTTAATAGAGTAATTTATTAATTGCATTTAGTCTGTTTTGTTTTTAAGACAAGTGACACAATGAACTGCACAATTACTAAGTGCCTTTTATACTATATAACTTTTCATGTAGGCTGAGTAATTCAACTTGTTTCCAAGTGCAGCCTTTACCTTCCCATATACTACTTTGCTTTCTGACACTTTCTTATTTGTTTAATTCACGGTTCAAGAGAGGTTTGTGCAATCCACAATCAGCTTGTTTAAAGCTCTATGCATAATTGGGTTTTAGAGAAAACATACAAGTTCATTATGGGAATTCTGACCACATTCCCAGCCGAAGAGCATTTTCAGTATCATAGTTTTGCTCATGATATTCTGTTCTGTTCTGTTCTGTTCTGTTCTGTTCTGTTCTGTTCTATTCTATTCTATAGAAATGAAAACAAATAAACACTTTATCATGCAGTAACTTTTCCTTATTGGGAACTTGGATTATGAGAATAACTGTGGGAGACAGGAAGAAGAGATGTTGCCCAACAACAGTCTGAGAAAACAAAATCTAAGGGTGGAGAAAGCAACTTAGAAGGGACCCTTCTAGTTTTGGGGAAAGTAAGGTCAGGTGAAAGAGGAAGACTTTCAAGATTCTGTTACTATGACCCTATAATAAAATTAGGCTTAACCTTCATGTCTTTTGTTTCCCAGTTAGGGAAACTAGGCCTTTAAGGGCCTACACATATGCTTTTAATGACTCATGAATTCCCTGACAAGTTGAAGATAAAATCCCCCTGATCTCAGTGTAATTTTTAACAATAAGAACAGTAAGCTAACTCCTCTGAGTAAACAAAGAGGGACAACAAAGGAGAGGGGAGAAAGAGAATAGGTTATAGAGCAGCCCCTCCCCCAACCCCTGGTCCGTGGACTGGCACCAGGTTGCGGCATGCTAGCAACCAGGCCCCGCAAACAAGTGAAGCCCCATTTGCAGGATACAGGCAACATGCAAAACCACACACCCTCCAGTCCATGGAAGAACCTCTCTCCACGGAACTAGTTCCTGGTGCCCCAAAGGTTAGGGACTGCTGCTATAGAAAGAAGAACAAATGAGGTGTGACATGGTTTGATGGGCGTGGCTTGCTGGGCATGACAGGGGAAGGATACTGCAAAATCCCCATTTCCTCCCAATCAGCTGGGACTTGGGATAGAATAGATGGGGGCGGGGCCAGTCAGAATTTTTACTATTGGTTCTCTAAACTACTCAAAATTTCCGCTACCGGTTCTCCAGAACTGGTCAAAACCTGCTGAAACCCACCTCTGGAATGGGTGCTGACTGAGAGCTGCTGACTATGCCCTGCTCCCTCAGCTGAAGCAGCTTCAAGAGACATATAAGGAAGCCAGCTACCAAACAGCAAACTTACTGAGTGAACAAACAAGGACAGCAAGTAGGACTTGGTAGATTAATTGAGAGGAGGTCAAGAGGGGGGCACTTATTTTTATTTATTTTTTGTTCATTACAGGAACAAAGAGATGGAGGAGCCTTCTCTTGTGACCTAGAGAGGATATGAAATATTTGTTTTCCTCCCCAAGGAGGACAAAAACCACATATGCTGCAAGGATATTATTTTTGTTCCCTGGAAGAGAAGATGAAAAGTCTAAAAGCAACACTGCCTACACTCACAGCTTACCAAAGAAGACTAGGAATTCTTAAATCAGATATAAGAAGCATTTATGAAGGGACAATAGTGGCAAGAAGCCAGGAGGAATAGACAGAGAGAAATGAAGCCCTGTAGCATAAAGGCTGAAGCTTTGCAAGAAGAAAGTCAGCGCTCCAAATAATGTACCCATTGAAAGCAGAACTCTGAGGCAGGCAGATTCCTCAAAGAACAATTTATTGGATACATCATATTGGCACTGTTAAGTTTGGGTATTGACGAGGCAGGAGACCAGGTTAGTGACAACAGCTCTTTAATATAGTGTGACCCAGCAAAACTCTGGAGAAAAACCTCTCCTTATATACACTTCAGCCAGAGGCTGCATCCAATCAGAAGCGAGATACTTCCCGCCTAAAACTCCCGCCAAAACTTACAGTAATACATTACACTCCTTCCCTCCCAGAAGGCACTTTGCCAATATTTGCATATTACTTCTCTACGTAGTCCCGCAGGTACGTGGGGCGTCTCCTGACTCTCCCGGACCTGCGCAGTTCACTGGAGTTGAGTCGAGCTTGCGGAGGGACTTTTCGTTCCTCTGAGCTCCTCCTCCCGGCCATCCGGCCCTGGATTATTCGCCGGCTCGGACCTGCTGTCCTCTAGAGGGACCGGAGGGTGTCGCTGGACCTCGCCTGACTCAGATAAGTCTCTGTTTGGTTCTATGCTTTCTGTTTGTTCTCGGCTCCAGTCAGCTGTGGGGTTAATTAAATCATAGTCAGGGCTGGTCTCGCCTAATTCTGCCTTATCGCTCAATCTGTTTCTTAATTGATCTATGTGGCGCCTCCAAACTCTGCCATCGTCTAGTTCCACTAGATAAGATTTGGGGCCCGTTTGTCTATGACTATCCCCTCTTCCAGTTTGGGCCGTCGCTGTAATTATGTGCCCACACTGAGTCTCCTATGTTTAATTCCCGGATTCTATCTGGTTTTGTTTTGAACCCGTCCTGCACGTAGTTGGTGTAGCCGGTCTAGCGGGCACCGTAGCTTCCGCCCATTAATAGCTCGGCTGGGCTGCGGCGGTGGCCACACAGGGGTCCTGTGTTGGGCGGTTAGGAATCGTCGATTTGTGCCTGCCAATCGCCGGGGCCGCTTCGTGATAGCGCTTCTTTCGCACTCCGAACAAAGCGTTCAGCAAGGCCGTTCGGCGCAGGGTGGAGCAGCGCTGAGAGGGCATGTCGGATGCCCTCTTCAGCCAGGTACCCTTCAAATAATGCTGCGGTGAACTGTGGGCGTTATCGGACACGAGGGTGTCCGGTAGCCCGTGCGTGGCGAAAAGGTGTTTTAGTGCTGCAATGACAGCTCCAGCGGTTGTGGATTTCATTAGGATGATCTCCAGCCATTTGGAGAATGCATCCACCACAATTAGAAATGTTTGGCCGTGGAAGGGCGGCAAAATCAATGTGTATGCGGGACCAAGGGCCTTGGGGTTTCTCCCACTCCAACACTGGGGCCGTGGGTGGTAGTGGTCTGGATTCCTGACATACCTGGCATCGGCCAACCCTGTCACTGATTTCCCTGTCCATTAGGGGCCACCAGACATAGCTCCTGGCTAGCCCTTCATCCTTACAATTCCTGGGTGACCCTCATGCAGGAGTTCCAGGACTTTTTCTCAGCTTCTCTGGAACTACCACCCTATCCCCCAGAGCAGGCACCCCTTGCACAGACAATTCCCTCTTTTCTTTACAAATTCTAAACGTCGCTCAGCAGGGCCATCCCTTGAACCCAACCGATTACAGTTCTTAAAACAACGTCCGGTAGGAGGCCGAGCCACTTCCTGCGATGTGACTGGGCCAGAGTCCCAAGAGTCAATTAGTAGAACGGGGTGCCGGAGTAGGGTCCTCGATTTCCCTGGCAATGGGCATCTGCTCAATGCGTCCGCATGCCCCAGCTCTTTCCAGGTCGATGCTGCAGTTTGTAGAGTAGGCGGCCAAAAGATAGTCCATCTGGTCAGTCTGGGTGATAGTGCCACTGGCGTTGGGCGGTCGCCAGCCAGTAATCCCAATAGCGGTCTGTGGTCAGTGATAATTTCAAAGTCTCTCCCAAAACGTATTCGTGAAATTTTTCACCCCTGACACTATTGCGAGCCTCCCTATCTAGCTGGCTGTAATTCCTCTCAGCCGGGGACATCGTTCGTGAATAGAACGCTATAGGGGCTTCAGTGCCGTTTGGGAGTCTGTGGCTAAGTACAGCTCCTACTCCATAGGGGACGATCACAAACCAATACTAACGGCAGTCTGTTGTTGTATTGTATTAACAGGCTATCGCTTGATAGCAAACTTTTACTGCCTCAAATGCCCTATTCTCTGACTTCCCCACGACCAAGCAGTGTTTTTCCAAGCAATTTATGCAGCGGTTCAGCAACGGTTGCCTTGTCTTTTAAAAACACGGCGTAAAGTTTACCAGACCCAGGAAAGCCTGGAGTTCTGTCTTGTTTTTGGGTGCTGGGGCTCTCTTTATCGCCTTGACTTTGCTCTCAGTGGGGTGAATCCTTTTTGTCTATTCTATAGCCCAAAATTCAACAGATTCGACCCCTATCTGACACTTGCTTGCTTTGACTTTTAATCCTGCCGACCTAAAATGGCCAAAACTTTCCTTAATCGCTTCCCAGTTCTCTTAAATCTTCCCTGATACCAACACATCATCGAAATAGGGTCGACTCGGTAACCCTTGTAGGAGCCGCTCCATCAAATTTTGGAATAGCCCGGGCCACACTCACCCCAAACTGTAACCGGGTGCACTTAAAGGCACCCGGTGCGTTACAATGGTCTGGGCTTCAGCTGTGCTAGCACCTACGGGTAGCTGTTGGTACGCTTGTGCCAAGTCTAATTTGGCGAAAACTTGTCCGTGCCCTAGTGAGTGCAATAAGTGTTGCACTACTGGAACTGGGTAGGCGCTCTTTTGCAATGCTTTGTTCAAGGTAGCCTTGTAATCAGCGCAAATTCTTATGGACCCGTCTGGTTTTATAGGGTGACGATTGGCGTCTCCCATTTGGCATAGTCAACTGGCACTAGTATCCCTGGCTGACTAATTTATCTAACTCTTTGTCGATTTTAGGTTTGAGTGCAAAGGAACCCTCCTTGCCTTTAACCTAATGGGAGCTATTTGGGGTCTAAATTGAAGGAGATAGGGGTCCCCTTGTACTTGCCTAAACGGTCCTCGAATCGTCTGCGAATTCCTCCATTAGGCGTTTGCAGGTTGCATCCGCTCCGGTGGGCCAGTCACCCCATTCCCAACGCCCGGAACCAGTCTAGCCCCAGCAAGCTTGGCAAGGTTCCCTCGACTAACGTGATGGGCAGGGTCTTTTCGTATGTCCCGTGCCGACCTCGGCGGTCGTTGTCCCTCGAACAGGGATGCGGTTGCCCTGGTAATCCTGCACCCGGGCCGTTGTTTCTGTAGCTTGCGCTTTGCGATGTGCGGCAAGGCTTTCACAAAAGTGTCCCAGGACATGATTGTGATAGCTGATCCTGTGTCTACTTCCAGTCGGCACGGTACGCCTTCAATTGTCGGGTTTGTGAAGATCTTTTCTTGATGCGGGTAGCTCGTGGTCTATGGTAACAGTCATTCGGTTTGACTTGCGCTCTTTCTTTCCTGTGTCATCGCGGTCGCCTCGCGATCTCGCGCTCTGATTGGCTGGTTTGAAATTCGGCGGAATGTGGGGTTTGCATCTCTGACTCAGAGCCGCTCTGATTGGCGATTTGAATTTTCGGCGGAAGGTTGGGGTGCTCGGCAGACTTGAGCCAGGTGCCCTTCCTTTCACACCGCCGCAAATGGCGTCCCTGAACTTACATCTTTGGCGCTGATGTCGCCCGCAACTTCCGCATTCCTCCGGGTCTTCCCTTGTCGATTTTCCGGTGTAGTGGACTTCTTCCTCCTCTTCGCTGGTTGACTCACGATAGGTTTCTTCGTGGTGGACTGTGCTCGGCTTTGCGCCCGCCATCGGCGTGAGTCGCTTTGTAAGGTGTCTGCTGCATGGTTGGACATCTCATGGGCTCTGGCTTCGTCCAGGCGTTTGCCAATGTCAGGTTGCTCTTGGCTAGCAACCGTCTCCTCAAACGGATGTCTCTGACCCCCGTATAAGTTGTTCCAGCAGCTCTTCGTCCAGATCGCGGTACTGCAATGCTTGGAGGCTTGTCTCAGGGCTGCCATGTAGTCGCTGATAGACTCGCCTTCTTGTTGCCTCGCTCCCCAAACTCGTGCCGTCGAGCGTATTTGGACGGGGCTGGTGCGTAGTGATTCTTCAGGAGGGTCTGAAGGGTCTGCCACGATACGGAGTGTAGCGGTGTTGGCTCCAGGTTGCGGCATGCTAGCAACCAGGCCCGCAAACAAGCAAAGCCCCATCTGCAAGATACAGACAGCATGCAAAACCACACACCCTCCAGTCCATGGAAGAACCTCTCTCCACGGAACTAGTTCCTGGTGCCCCAAAGGTTAGGGACTGCTGCTATAGAAAGAAGAACAAATGAGGTGTGACATGGTTTGATGGGCGTGGCTTGCTGGGCATGACAGGGGAAGGATACTGCAAAATCCCCATTTCCTCCCAATCAGCTGGGACTTGAATAGATGGGGGCGGGGCCAGTCAGAATTTTTACTATTGGTTCTCTAAACTACTCAAAATTTCCGCTACCGGTTCTCCAGAACTGGTCAAAACCTGCTGAAACCCACCTCTGGAATGGGTGCTGACTGAGAGCTGCTGACTATGCCTGCACCCTCAGCTGAAGCAGCTTCAAGAGACATATAAGGAAGCCAGCTACCAAACAGCAAACTTACTGAGTGAACAAACAAGGACAGCAAGTAGGACTTGGTAGATTAATTGAGAGGAGGTCAAGAGGGGGGCACTTATTTTTATTTATTTTTTGTTCATTACAGGAACAAAGAGATGGAGGAGCCTTCTCTTGTGACCTAGAGAGGATATGAAATATTTGTTTTCCTCCCCAAGGAGGACAAAAACCACATATGCTGCAAGGATATTATTTTTGTTCCCTGGAAGAGAAGATGAAAAGTCTAAAAGCAACACTGCCTACACTCACAGCTTACCAAAGAAGACTAGGAATTCTTAAATCAGATATAAGAAGCATTTATGAAGGGACAATAGTGGCAAGAAGCCAGGAGGAATAGACAGAGAGAAATGAAGCCCTGTAGCATAAAGGCTGAAGCTTTGCAAGAAGAAAGTCAGCGCTCCAAATAATGTACCCATTGAAAGCAGAACTCTGAGGCAGGCAGATTCCTCAAAGAACAATTTATTGGATACATCATATTGGCACAACTGGTGGAAACCGACTCTGAAAGTTCCTGTGGTTTTCACCTGATTAAAAGTGAAAGTTTTTCCCTTTCCCTCAAGTCATCAGTCACATTGTCCGATAGAGATGCTGGCCAGTTGCTTGGTTATTTCATTCCTCCTCTCTCAGCCACCTGTTGGAATGACCTTGGTTCCCACAGAAATTTTTTTTTGTTTTGACTGCAAAGCCTCAGCTAACTATTCCTCCCTCCCTGTCCCCTCTTCTGCCTTGTGGCAACCCTGAAGCCCCAAAGATAACTTCAGCCAGGTCCGCTTCAGGGTTGTCAAAGGGTTTTATTCTCCAGAGCCTTCAGGATGAATTCTAGGCCTCCTTGATGTTAGTGTTTTTGGACCACTGTACAAAGAACAGCTGGGCAAGTGGACAAAAAGGGTTGAAGGAGGAGAACTTTAGAGATTTGCAGTGGGAAATATTCCTGCCTCTGCTTTGCAGAGCAGAAAAGGAAAGGAATAAGTGGAGGTGATCCCAGACTGCCTTCTAAGAAATACCCAAGTGACAATCTCAGGGGTGAAATCCAGCAGGTTCTGACAGGCTCTGGAGAACCAATAGCGGAAATTTTGAGCAGTTCAGAGAACTGGCAAATACCACCTCTGGCTGGCCCCAGGATGGGGAGGGGATGGAGATTTTGCAGTATCCTTCCCCTGCCACGCCCACCAAGCCACGCCCACAGAACAAGAAATTAAAAAAATTGGATTTCACCACTGGACAATTTGCTGCCTAGAGTGGAGTATGATGCTTCACTAGGAGTCATATTCAGGATATAGTAGAAAGTCTCTTAAGAAACTTTAGGTCCACTGACAATTCCCTTTTCTATTGATCCACATAGGAAGACATGACAAAGCCATGCTACCTTGAAGACGCTATAAAGTGCTATGAACTATTGGTCAGGAAGGTGAAAGACTGAAGGCAAAGATGAGGTTTTCTTCAATCTTTCTTCTCAAAAGACATGGCCCAGATAGAGAAAGAAAAATGCTGGGAATGAACAATCGGCTATGCAGATGTTGTCCACACGATTACAGAACTTTCAGGGAGGGGGAGACATGTTAGTGATGGAAAAGTTCCACTATCTGGACATCGGTCAGAAAACCAATTCAGCCAAGACTGCAAAGTCCCCCCAAAATTCCTCAGTGGTTCCACTGATTGATCCACATTTCTGAAGACTGAAGAAGAAATAAGGGGATTAGCTATTCTAGATATGAATGCTGGCTGAAGAGGTAAAAGGAATAGAAAAGTTTGGAAAGAAATTGAACTGTTCTGTAGAAACCAGATAAAATGCTTTAACGAATTCTTAAAAGCAAACTTTCCTTTTGCTTAACTCTTTGTTAAGTCATGCCATTCCAGGCACATTGTTAGGTTCAAGGAAGCAAGAATGACACAGTAATTTACTCAGAGAAGTTTCTTTATTGTTGCAAGATTCCATAGACAGGAATCTTGCCAGACTAAAGCACAATCTGCATAACAATTAGATGTGCCCAGTGGCAGGTTAGGGAGGGTTCACTTTGGGCCTCTTCATGCATACCAAGCATTTCAGACTGATTTGTCTTTCAGCTACATGGGAAAGACCCCTCTTTCCTGCAACTCTGTACATTCTACCACACACAATATTATTCATACAAATTAGAAGAAGGCAAAATTATCTATGTTGCACTTAGATGGTATCCACAGAGCTCCAGTATTCACTTGCTCAAGTTGAATATTTAAGATAATGTGGCAAAAATGTAAAACCACCTAAAATTGTGTTTCTACATGAGATAATATGAGAGTTAGAGGAGAATGACAAAATCTGACAGATTAGTTTTGGCATTCTTGAATGAAATTGTACATAATCTTAATGATCAGATTGCAGAAAGCTTGCAAGGTTTAGCAATCTTCCAAGATTAGTCTTTTTAAAAAAAAAACACACGTTTATTTGCTGTCATTTGCATGGCAGCAAATATTCATTTGCTGCTTTGCAAAATAGCACTGAGAACCCAGAAATTTGGTGGAGGTTTGATACACCCATTAATCTTATGTAGGCTGTTCAGAGAATTAGGTTCCTAGTACCTCCGTATATCTAGCTACTTTAAAAAATGTGAAAATCTGAAACATTCTGTGGTTTTCTTAAAGGTACTTGTCATCCTTTGTCAAAATTTGGTGTAAAATGTCTTAAAACCAGGGGTGAAATTCAGCAGGTTCTGACAGGTTCTGGAGAACTGGTAGTGGAAATTTTGAGTAGTTTGGAGAACCGGCAAATGCCACCTCTGGCTGGCCCCAGAGTGGGGTAGGAATGGCGATTTTGCAGTATCCTTCCCCTGGAGTGGGGTAAAAATGGAGATTTTGCAGTATCCTTCCCCTGCCACGCCCACCAAGCCATGCCATGCCCACCAAGCCATGCCCACAGAACTGGTAGTAAAAATTTTTGAATTCCACCACTGTTTAAAACCTTCACCAATTTAAGCAGATAGCTTCATTCACACTCCTGCAGCTTAGAAGACCGCAGCAGAGTTTAGCTTTCTTTTTCATGAAAGCTAAGATTCTTTAAGAGTCGAGTTATACTTGCCAAAGTCCTTCTAGAAGTGCAGAAGGAAGATAGAGGAGAGGAAAGCCCATGAGCTTAAAGCTTAGCTCAGGCTCATAAAAGCAGTTCATAGTAATAATATAATAATGGGAGATTTTAACTGCCCAGACATCTGTTGGAAAATCAACTGGGTTAAGACTCCAAGGTCTTCGAAAGTCCTCAGTGGTCTTGTTGACTGAAGGTTGAAGTAGAGACTAGAGGATTGGTTCTCCTAGATATGATCCTAAGATTGGAAAGAGCTGATTAAAGAAATGAGTGGGAAATTTGGGAGGAAGGAATAATGTTAGTTTGGGATTCAGGGTAATATAGAAAGTGAAATTGGGTTCTTATCGTACATGCACTCTATATTTCAGGAGCAGCAAATGCAAAACATTTAATGTACTATCTGGGATTTCATGGCCAAAGATCAAAAGTGGTATTTAGCCATTTTGGACCGGTTCTGGTGAACAGGTAGTGGAAATTGTGGGTGGGTCTGCCCACCCACCCTGGCTCTATACCGTCTTATTTAGGCAAGATTTTGAGGCCGGGCACATGCACAGAAGGCATGCATGAGAGCAAAGCGCATGCGCAGAAGGCCAGGCACACGTGCAGAAGGCAGGCGTGTGCATGAACCGTGTGTGTGTGTGCGTGTGTGTGTGTGAAGCAAGTGTGCACGTGTGGGGCAAACCAGTAGTAACAAAATGTGAAACCCACCGTTGCCAGAGATTCACATAGAATGCAGGAAAGTCAAGAACTTCTCAAGAAAAAAAATACTAGGTGTATGTTTCAACAGAGCTTGGAAAACTGATATGAATTCATAGAGAGCTTTCACCTAATTTTGAGTTAAAAGGGGACATATAGAAAATGGAAGGTGGGCACCACCCAATCATCAAGAAGGTTAACCAGTTAATAACAAATATCCACAGGAAAAAAAATGAGGCAGATTAAAGTGCAAAAGAAGTTTAGGTTTTTCAAGTGGAGCTGCTGCTAGTCAGTGTCGTAGAATCATCACAAGTGATGGAAAAAGAGCAGAGCTCCAGGTCTTACTTTGCTTTGGTTCCCTCCCCAAAGGGGACATATAGTATATTCAAATGGACTTAAGCAGAACAAGTGGCAAATGGAGGGACTGACCATCCTTGATAATAAAGAGATGCTTAGGAAGCACCTGGCAACATGAATGAGCTGAACTTTCCAAGATCAGTTACATCCAAGACTTCTGAAAAAGATCGTGGATGTCATCTTGGAGCTCCTTTTTGTTATTTTTGAGAAATTATAGGCATAGCATAGTACCTGAGATAAAGTCTACAGAGGGCAGAAGGAATAGCGTTGAAGGACAGGAGGAAGAGATGCTATCAAGACCATGGACAGATAAAAGAGGCTGAGTCTGGGCTAAGAAAGTAACTCAGACTTTTTTCTTGTTAAGACAAAAAGAGAGGCAGGGGGAAGCACATTCAGTTTTACAAGATTCCATTACTATAACTATAATTATAACAGAATTGGAAGGGACCTTGGAGGTCTTCTAATCCAACCCCTTGCTCAGGCAGGAAACCCTATAGCATTTCAGACAAATGGTTGTCCAATCTCTTCTTAAAAACTTCCAGTGTTGGAGCATTCACAACTTCTGGAGGTTAAGTTGCTCCACTGGTTAATTGATCTGTCAGGAAATTTCTTCTTAGTTCAGGCTTGCTTCTCTCCTTGGTTAGTTTCCATCCATTCTTCTCGTCCTGCCCTCAGGAGCTTTGGAGAATAGCTTGACTCCTCCTTTGTGGCAACCCCTGAGATATTGGAACACTGCTATCATGTCATCCCTAATCCTTCTTTTCATCAGACTAGACATACTCAATTCTAGCAACTGTTCTTTATAGGTTTTAGCCTCCAGTCCCCTAATTATCTTTGTTGCTCTTCTCTGCACTCTTTCTAGACTCTCAACATCTTTTTTACAATGTGGTGACCAAAACTATTACAATAAAAGCAGTACTGATCTATATGGCATTGGTCTCTTAGCCTGCTTTATTTTGTAGGTCTGACAAAAACAAATGTTGCTCTAATCTTTAAAAAGAGGGGGGGGGGAATAAGAAAACAACAGCCTGATCAACCTGTCATTTATACCAGAAAAAATATGAAATTAATTATTGAGCAGCCAGTATATGACAGTTTAGAAAACAATGCATTACTTGTTAGAAAACAGCATACATTTATCAAGAATAAATCATAATGAACCAACTTTAACTCCTTTTTTGATAAGTGACCTATCTTTTCACAGATCAGATTCCCACAAAATGCCAGCCATTATTTTCAGTCTCAGATTGAATACCCCCCCCCACACCCCTACCTTAAACAAGCAATATGTTTATTAATGGAGAGAAAAAAGCTGCCAATGGAGTATCATTGCATCTTAACATAGTCCTCTTGTTGTGATTGGAATTTGGGGCTAACAGAAGTCATGTGAGAATGTGGCATGTGTTTGCAGGATTTTTGAAAGCTGAAGAGGCTGTGTAAAAGTGGAATGTGCTCTTACATGGCCTCTGGAAATTATGTGAGAGGGCCACACTCTAGTGTGGCCTCTGCAGCCTCCAAAAAAACGTAGGAGAATGGGGTGTGCTTTTGTGTGATTTTTGGAGGCTGCAGAGGCCATGGAAGAGCATTGTCTGATCAAGAATGAAGGTCTTGTGAAACCCAGATTAGTCTCAGGTAGGCTGCAGGGGCCTGTCAGTAAAACAGAATACCTGAAGGTAAGCAGTGCATGGCAGATCTTGGGGAAGTTGGTTGTAGCCCAGGACAATTGGGCTGTACCCAAAGTTTGCCCATTTTGGAAATTGGTGTGAGGCAGTCTTTTTGAGTGGAAGCAGTGGAGTTAGGGCTGAAGTTTTATTTATTTATTTATTATTTAAATTTTTATACCGCCCTTCTCCCGAAGGACTCAGGGCGGTTCACAGCCAGATAAAAAATACACAGTAATACAATATAAATACGATTAAAATACAATTAAAAAACTTATTAAATTGGCCAAGATTAAAAATTTAGGATAAAAACCCATAAAAACCCATAAATTTAAAACTAACCCAGTCCAGCGCAGATGAATAAGTGAGTTTTAAGCTCGCGACGAAAGGTTCGGAGGTCCGGAAGTTGACGGAGTCCTGGGGGGAGTTCGTTCCAGAGGGCGGGAGCCCCCACAGAGAAGGCCCTTCCCCTGGGCGTCGCCAGACGACACTGTCGCGCCGACGGCACCCTGAGGAGTCCCTCTCTGTGAGAGCGCACAGGTCGGTGAGAGGTATTCGGTAGCAGCAGGCGGTCCCGTAAATAGTTGGGGTCTTGGCCTTTATTCCAGGCCCAGCCATGGCGCTGCCAGTGTCTACAAAGTGTCAGGGTGGCCTAGATAGGAGCTTGTGGGAGATAGAGAATTGTGTGTGGTAGGGGCATTTGTGACGTGCCAGCTGAGTCAAATTAGGCATTTTCTGAACTTTCGAAACACCAAGCCCCAAATGTTCATCTTCCCTGGACTAAAAGGAATGGGGAGCAGGAAAGGAGGTGAGCTAAGAACAGCAGTTGGGCCAAAAGGTCAAATATGAGGCAGAGTGGATTGCCTCCCCCCACCCCCCACCCCCCAAAAAAAGTGTTTAGAGAAAGAGGGAAGGAAGAAAATTTAAAGAAAAGGATTTTAGAAAAAGGATGGAAGGCTTTTTCCATGTACAGCAAGTATATACAAGTAGTCTCAACTTACAACCCTTTCTTTAGTGACCATTCAAAGTTACAATGAAAAGAAAAAAGAGTGACTTGTGATTATTTTTCATACTTATGATTGTGGAGCATTGGATGATCAAAATTTGGACACTTGGCAGCTGGTATATATTTATGATGGTTGCAGTGTCCCGGGGTCATGTGATCCCCTTTTGTGACCTTCTGACAAGCAAAGTCAATGGGGAAGCCAGATTCACTTAACAACTGTGTTACTAACTTAACAACTGCAATGATTCACTTAGCAACCGTGGCAAGAAAGGTCACACACTTAAGAAGTGTGTTGCTTAGCAATGGGGATTTTGGACTGCATTGTGATTGTAAGTCGAGAACTATCTGTATGCTCAGCAAGGATTTTTTTGCCTGCCACTAGTGTTAATAACTCATGTCCAGAAAGATAACAGATTGGTACAATATCTTTGTTGTAAGTATGGCATAATGTATACAGAGGTAACTGTCATCCAGTTGATCAATAACCCTAACCCTAACCATTTGGCAGGAAAAGGAGTGCTAGACAGCTGCAACAAGAAGACATAATTAATTGATAAGCAAAACTCAATGTGAGCAAAAAAGGAATAAAACCCAAGCATTGGCAGTCATCTGCAGAAACATCTAGCTATCAGTAGAGAATGTGGATGAAGGAGCTGAGAGGAGTAGGAAGAATGGTGAAAGGAGGAATGGAATTGAAGTGGCAGGTAGATTTGGCAGTGAAGCACATGGGCCTTGGCAGCAGAAATCAGGGAGAAGATTGGGGATGCTAGGCCAGAGAGATGGGAGGAGTTTGGATTGATTTTTCAGGAGGGAAGATGGTCAGCCTGTTTTCACATTACAGCCCTGTTGCTCTAAGACTGCAAGCCATCACCAAGAGGCTAGCATCAAAGGTATCACAGAGAAAGGAAGCTGACATGAAATATATGTGAGTATGCCAACACCAGTCCCTGCTATGGAGACACAAACAGGTCCACCATACAGAATTTAAGATTTACTCCAGTGTAAAAGGTCACAGACATAGGAAAAAGGACAGACAAAAATTTTCTTGGCTAAAAGGATCACATGGTTTGTTTGGCACTAGTGGTTATTAGAATCATTGTGCCTCCCAGAACCACTTAACATTGAGTACCAAGGTACTACTGTATTTGTAGAACTCCAGTAGCAGAATCTTACAGGTCTAAATGTTTTTTCCTCTCCCTCATTGTGTGAATTAGGCTTGTCTGAGATGTTTTTTCAAGTTGGTCACCACACTATAAAAAAGATGTTGAGACGCTAGAAAGAGTGCAGAGAAGAGCAACCAAGATGATTAGGGGGCTAAAACATACGATGAACGGTTGCAGGAACTGGGCATGGCTAGTCTAGTGAACAGAAGGACCAGGGGAGACATGATAGCAGTGTCCCAATATTTGAGAGGCTAACACAGAAAGAAAGCAGTCAAGCTATTTTCAAAAGCACCTGAAGGCCAGACAAGGAATAATGGATGAAAACTGAATAAGGAGAGATTCATCCTAGAAATAAAGAGGAATTTTTCTGACAGTGAGAACTATCAACCAATGGAACAGCTTGCCTTCGGAAGTTCTGAGAAGTTTTCAAGAAGAGACTGGACTGCCATCTGTAAGAAATCATGAAGGATCTCCTGCTTGGGTAGGGGGTTGGATGACCTACAAGGTCCCTTCCAACTCTATGTAATCTGTTAAAGTTATTTTCTTGACCCAGGCTCATGCTCCTTTGACCCTTGCTTTGGGAGCATGGCTCTGTCCTTCAAAGTCATTCTCTATTCTCTCTACAAGCGTTAACTTTGTTCTTTCCTGCCTTTCTTTGAGTTTGGCAGAATCAAACAGCCATAATATGGAGAAAGAAAAGACTTTCCTAAAGGCAGTGTACCTCTGTACCTATGCTATCTGAAGATTTGGACCACAATGCCCAGTAATTGCTTGACGCAATCAGCTTTTCTCTGGCAAAGATGCACTGAGTTTTGTCTCCT
This sequence comes from Ahaetulla prasina, assembly GCF_028640845.1. Classification (NCBI taxonomy): domain Eukaryota; kingdom Metazoa; phylum Chordata; class Lepidosauria; order Squamata; family Colubridae; genus Ahaetulla; species Ahaetulla prasina. The sequence continues at coordinate 139,266,150 of NC_080540.1, forward strand.
ACAGATAGTAAGCTTGCTGCTGTCTTTTGTTCTTTAGTTTTCTTTGTTCTATGCTCTTATGTTCAGTAGTCATCTTCCTTGATTTTCTGCTGAAAATTGGCAAAGTAAAAATGTGAAAGGACTGGCTACATTTTGAAGAATAGGTGAAGAAAAGTCAGGTTGGGCAGGGTGGAGAGTCACCTGCCAACCATTTCATTTCCTCCTAATGTTTCTGCATCTTCCAAAACAGTTAAATTGCCCCAAAACATTGAAAAACCACCATTGTGGCACTTAATATGCTTCAATATGTGTGCTGGAAGCTTCCAACAGAAATCAATAGAACAACATCTCTTTAAGCATGAAAGTGAAGCAGGCAGGGGAAAAAGTGCATCAACAAAACCCAGATAATTCATCTCTTACAAAAATGGGAGGTGGAAAAAAAAAATTACATTTTGTAAAACATTCATTTCTTCTGCTGCAGATTACAGCAGCTGAAAAGAAAATAGGACAACAGTCGTTGCCTATTAAATGATGTCTATTAAGGTAGTTCCTTTTGAAGGCTATTGCAAAGTTTCACCTCCATACTATTAGCATTTATTACCTCTGATGCAAACATAGAGGCAATTTCAAAACACTCCACATGGTGGCTGTCTCCATGCAACAGCTTGCCACATCAACTGGGCAATTTTCTTCAGTGCATTGCACGTATTTTTGCAAGGCCGACTGTTAGGGGAAAAAAATGACTGTCCACAACTGCCTTGTTAGAGACAGGGGCTGGGAAGAGTAAGCCAAAGAAAAGCTCAGTTTTGCTCCAGGCTTTGGGTCATTAAGTGAAATATAAGAGATTATACACATTAGGATGTATCAATTGTAAGGACTCAAGGAAAAAAGTACCAGACAGTGAATGCCAGTTAACTAGAATCATGTCTCATCAGATAGTTGTTCAATCATATTTTATCATATTTTAAACAGTGGCACATTTGATATCATTTTTGTTTGCGAAACATGGCTGAATTCATCCCTTCCTGACTCCATTATCTCAAACAAAGAATATCAAGTCTATCGATCAGATCGGGAAAACCGAAGAGGTGGTGGAGTGGCTATCTTTTACAAAAAAACACTGAATCTAAAAAATATCCAAGTAGCACATAAACTCTCTCTTCCTGAAACCATAGTATGCGACCTATCCCTTGACACTACTCTTCGATTCTTACTATGCTACAGAGCCCCCGACTATGACATTACCCACGCAAATATGCTAACCTCAATGCTAACATGGACTACCTCTTGCCCATACCCTCTTATCTTCCTTGGTGACTTAAATCTACCTCTCATTAACTGGACAACCAACGAATGTTCAACTGACCCAATCCATACTACACTATACAACGCTGTTACAAACCTAGGTCTTGAACAACTTGTAACTAACAATACAAGACTCAACAACTGCCTTGACCTCATCTTCTGCAACAATCCAAACTCAATTTACGGTATACAAATTAAAGAACCTTTTTCAAACAGTGACCACTGCATGATTGATTTTCGTCTCAATATCGTCCATACTTAATTCGTCATAACACCAGAACTCCCAACTACAACTTCAAGAAAGCCAATTACGACCTTATAAACAACGATCTTTCACTTCTGAACTGGCAAAATCTGTTTGCAACCTGCATAACCGCTGATGACCTCTATAGAATCTTCCTACTTGAAATCAATAGAGTCATTAAATTATATGTACCACGAATGACTACCATGTCCAAGAAAAACAAACTACCCATATCAATAAAAAAGCTTCAATCAAAAAAACACCCTCTGGAAAAGAAACAAAAAAGGCTATGTTACAAACTTCAGAAACCGTTACAGAAACATATGCAACCAAATTAAAACTGAATGCACAAATTACCACACCAAGCAAGAAGAAAACCTTCTACGCACAAATTCCAATCGTGCCTTTTATAATTTTGTCAACAGTAAACTTAAAGATTCAAGATCCATCCCACCACTAAAAGATTCTAACAACAAAGAATGCAATGACGAAACAGTCAAAGCAAACCTCTTCAACATTTTCTTTGGCTCAGTTTTTGTTAACTCCGATAACACATATCCAACATTCCACAAACGAACCAGCAATGACTATGATGATTTAACTCATATAGATTTCACAGAAGACAACGTTGGTAAAGCTCTTCACAACTTAAAACCATCGCTTTCTATTGGACCTGATGGTCTATGTGCATATTTCTTAAAAACTTTCCATTAATATAGCTGAACCCCTAAGTATTATCTTTGATAAAGCTTTCACTACCAGTTCTCTTCCCAAACTTTGGTCACTAGCCACAGTCATCCCCATCTTCAAAAAAGGAGACCCCAGCTTAGTCGAAAACTACAGACCGATCTCCCTTTGCTGCGTCACCTGCAAAGTCATGGAATCTATCATCAATCAATCCATTACCTCACACTTAGAAACTAACAACCTACTCTCCAACAAACAATTTGGTTTCAGGAAAAAGTTATCATGTAACTTACAACTTCTCCACTGCAAAAACATATGGACTTCAAATCTAGATCAAGGCAAATCAATAGATGCAATCTACATAGACTTCTGCAAAGCTTTTGACTCAGTAGTACACGATAAACTTCTCCTTAAACTAACATCCTATGGCATCTCAGGACCCCTCCACAAATGGATATCTGCTTTTCTGTCTAACAGACAACAAGTGGTCAAAATTGGCAATGCTTTATCAAATCCTGTTCCTGTCAAGAGTGGCGTTCCTCAAGGCAGCGTCCTTGGACCAACACTCTTTATTCTATACATTAATGATCTTTGTGACCATATCTCAAGTAATTGTGTTCTCTTTGCTGACGATGTCAAACTATTTAACACCACAGACAACACTTCTATCATTCAAAACGACCTTGACCATCTAACCGCTTGGTCTAAAAATTGGCAGCTCCAAATTTCAACCAGCAAATGCTCAGTCTTACATATAGGAAAAAGAACTCTAAAACTAAGTACATACTAGATGGACATTACCTTACAGACGACCCCATCCGTTAAAGACCTTGGAGTTTTCATGTCAAATGATCTAAGTGCCAAAGCCCACTGCAACTACATAGCAAAAAAGCTCTAAGAGTTGTAAACCTAATTTTGCGTAGCTTCTTTTCCAAAACACCACACTACTAACCAGAGCATATAAAACATTTGCTAGACCAATTCTAGAATACAGCTCACCTGTTTGGAACCCTCACCACATCTCTGACATCAATACAATTGAACGTGTCCAGAAATATTTTACAAGAAGAGTTCTCCATTCCTCTGAAAACAACAAAATACCTTATCCCACCAGACTTGAAATCCTAGGCTTAGAAAACTTGGAACTCCGTCGCCTTGACAAGACCTAAGTTTAACTCACAGAATCATCTATTGTAATGTCTTTCCTGTCAAAGACTACTTCAGCTTTAATTGCAATAATACAAGGGCAACCAATAGATTTAAACTTAATGTAAACCGCTTTAATCTAGATTGCAGAAAATACGACTTCTGCAACAGAATCATCAGTGCTTGGAATACTTTACCTGACTCTGTGGTCTCTTCCCATAATCCTAACAGCTTTAACCAAAAACTTTCTACTATTGACCTCACCCCATTCCTAAGAGGACCATAAGGGGCGTGCATAAGCGCACAAACGTGCCTACCGTTCCTGTCCTATTGTTTTTCTTTTCTTCTTCCTATATATGTTTATATGTGTATATACTATATAATCTTTTTGTATGATGTTGTGACAAAATAAATAAATAAATAAAATAAATAAATAGTTTGCTAACCTAGTTCCTATCAGATCTGCTGGGGGAAATTTATAGCATCCTGCACTGCTGTCAATATGGGATGGAATCGTGGCTATCATGACATCAACCAGAAAAGTACTAAAGAATATTCAGTCAAGCTAAGCAAATTAATGAGGGATCTGTTTCCTCCTGCAGATATTGTCCACAATTGACCATTGCTTAGATAGAGGAATCTCATTGGGGTTATGGATAGGTGGATTTAGATCTCTCAGTTTGAGATCTCTCTCAATTACAAGTCTGTCAATTTTGGTATTTTAGCTTTATTTTTCAATAGATTATATGCATTTTGGTCTGTATTTCCCCAAATTTATCAGTTTCTTTGCAATTTTGTTTAATAAACTCAGTAAGCCAACTCAGTAAGCTCAAACTGCCCAAGGAGCTGCTGATCCAATTCTACAGAGGAATTATTGAGTCTGTCATTTGCACCTCTATAACTGTCTGGTTCGGTTCTGCAACCCAACAAGAAAAACACAGACTTCAGAGGATAATTAGAACTGCAGAAAAAATAATTGCTACCAACCTGCCTTCCATTGAGGACCTGTATACTGCATGAATCAAGAAGAGGGCCGTGAAAATATTTGCAGATCCCTCGCATCCTGGACATAAACTGTTTCAACTCCTACCCTCAAAATGATGCTATAGAGCACTGCACACCAGAACAACTAGACACAAGAACAGTTTTTTCCCGAAGGCCATCACTCTGCTAAACAAATAATTCCCTCAACACTGTCAGACTATTTACTGAATCTGCACTACTATTAATCGTTTCATAGTTCCCATCACCAATCTCTTTCCACTTATGACTGTATGACTATAACTTGTTGCTGGCAATCCTTATGATTTATATTGATATATTGACCATCAATTGTGTTGTAAATGTTGTACCTTGATGAACGTATCTTTTCTTTTATGTACACTGAGAGCATATGCACCAAGACAAATTCCTCGTGTGTCCAATCACACTTGGCCAATAAATTCTATTCTATTCTATTCTATTCTATTCTATTCTATTCTATTCTATTCTATTCTATTCTATTCTAAACATATATTTCATGCAAAGAACTCTCCCTAAGATAGTACATATATTGTTTTTAATTATATAAATTTCTGTAAAGCCTTTTTCATAATATACATTGTAAAATGATTAGTGAAAACCATACTGAAACTGTAAAAGAATGGCCATTTTCAAGAGATAACTGAATTTCAATTCTTGTCTTGGATAAAAGATACAAATCTAGGTTTCTTCCCCATCCCTAATCTTAACAATTATAAGGAAGTGAAACTGACATGGGATGACTAGGGTTAGTTCTGTGCATTTAGAATAGAATAGAAAGCACTCCATGGCTTAGGATCGGGCTATCTACGGGACCGCCTACTGCCACAAACAACCTCCCACCGACCTGTGCGCTCCCACAGGGAGGGCCTCCTTGGGGTGCTGTCGGTGAAACAATGTCGACTGGCGACCCCCAGGGGTAGGGCCTTCTCTGTGGGAGCTCCTGCCCTCTGGAATGAGCTGCCTCTGGGGCTTCGCCAACTCCCCGACCTTCGGACCTTCCGCCGTGAGCTGAAGACTCTTTTATTCCATCGAGCTGGGCTAGCCTGAATAAGTAATTTTAAATGGGGTTTTAGTTTTTTGTATTACTTAGTTTTTAATATTTTTGGTCACTATTTATATAAATTTTAGTCTGTTTTTAACTTGTATTTATTGTATTTTTTAATTGGCTGTGAACCGCCCTGAGTCCTTCGGGAGAAGGGCGGTATACAAATGCAATTATAAATAAATATAAATAAATAAAATAGAATAGAATAACAGAGTCGGAAGGGACCTTGGAGGCCTTCTAGTTCACCCCTGCTTAGGCAGGAAACCCTACACCACTTCAGACAAATGTTTATTCAACATCTTCTTAAAAACTTTCAGTGTTGGAGCATTCACAACTTCTGGAAGCAAGATGTCCCAGTGATTAATTGTTCTAACTGTCAGGAAATTTCTCCTTAGTTCTAAGTTGCTTCTCTCCTTGATTAGTTTCCACCCATTGCTTCTTGTTCTACCCTCAGGTGCTTTGGAGAATAGATATTGGAACACTGCTATCATGTCACCCCAAGTCCTTCTTTTCATCAAATTACACATACCCAGTTCCTGCAACTATTCTTGATATGTTGCAGCCTCCAGTCCCCTAATCATCTCTGTTGCTCTTCTCTGCACTCTTTCTATAGTCTCAACATCATTTTTATATTATGGCAACCATAACTGGATGCAATATTCCAAGTGTGGCCTTACAAAGGCATTATAAAATGGTATTAACACTTCGCATGATCTTGATTCTATCTCTTTATTTATTCAGCCTAGAATTGTGTTGGCCTTTTTGGCAGCTGCTGCACATTGCTGGCTCATATATAAATAGTTGTCCACTAGGACTCCAAGATCCTTCTCACAGTTACTACTGTTGAGCAAGGTATCACATCTACTGTACCTGTGCATTTTGTTTTTCTTGCTTAAATGTAGAACCTTACTTTTCTCACCATTGAATTTCATTTTGTTAAGTAGTGCCCAATGTTCAATGTATCTTAAGCCTATCTTCTGGAGTGTTGGCTATTCCTGCTAGCTTGCTGTTGTCTGCAAATTTGATGAATTTCCCATCTATCCCCTTGTCCAAATCATTGATGAAGATGTTGAAGAGTAGTGGGCCTAAAACAGAGCCTTGGGGTACCTCACTGCATACTTTCCTCGGTATAGATGCAGTTCCACTGAGGACTACACGTTGAGTGCGGTTGGTCAGCCAGTTACAAATCCATCTGGTGGTAATGCTGTCTAACCCACATTTTTCTATTTTATCAAGTAGTAGGTCTATTTTATCAAATGCCTAACTGAAGTCCAAATAAATTATATAGACAGCAATCCTCTGATCCACAAATTTTGTCACTTTGTCAAAGAATGCAATAAAATTAGTTTGGCATGATCTGTTTTTGACAAACCCATGTTGGCTTTTAGTTTTTACTTTGTTTAAATTTGGTTATTACTTTGTTTTATTTCTGCCACATTTATGTCTATCAAGGTTTTTTTTACCCCAGAGCATAGAAAATAACTCCAGGTCTCTGGAGACACAAAGAATCCAACTTTGCATTCGTTGGTATGCAACTGATATCTACTATCTCCAGCACATCTGATCTTAAAACTGGAAAGAAATGAGAACAAAAAACACATTGAATTTGTTCATTCAAATAAATATTGCCAGTCCAATCAGGGAAATGGATCAGTTTTACACTTCTCTGAGCCTCTGCCATGCACATCTGTTTTGTAGATCTCACCTGATGAACATTTCCAATCCTCTCTTGGAGGAAACACCAGGGATAAGGAACAATGGTGCTGACAAACCCACAATAATTCATTACGTCTCCTTAATCTACATAAGGCATTTACTATGTTCAGTATCCAACAAACAAGACAGTAAATAACATTTGTCAGGAGATTATTCTAGAGCAGGGATGTCAAACTCATGATGACACGTTGTCACATGATATATCACAATTTTTCCCCTTTCACTAAACTGGGGGTGGGGGTGGCCAGCACGTGATGCATCCAGCCACAAGTTTGACACCCCTGTAATAGAGGATATCTATATCTGAATTCTTTTTCTAAGTTCTAACCCTAACCGTGTTCTCAAAGTAAGGTACCCACTTGAAAACATACTTGGAAGAGAAATTATACCCTTGTTATATGCACCATAGACATCATTTATCTTCTTAATTCAGAGATTTAAGCTCCTTGACAAGGAGGATACAGACATGTGGAAAAATAATGCGTAACTTCACTCTCTGACTCAATACTTCTAAAAATTATTTCCAATTATCTTCTCAGAAGGAAAAAAGGCAATGGCATTATGCATAAACAATTACCAGAAAATAAGAATTTGATTCACCTCTGAAGAAGCCATTAGATGGTCACTGAAGTGTTTGGAAGTATATGGGAGCATGTGTATGAATGAAAGTGTACAATATATATGTCTGATTCTGTAAAGAAACTATCTATTAGCAGTGAGGAAAATTTTACAGTGTGTGAAACAGGAAAAAGCATCAATTTTTTTTTTACACCCAGACTCTTTTAAAACAGGGTTTAAATCCATTTTGCGCTTTGTCCAGGGGTTCGCTGCTGGGGGTTCGCAGGGGTTCAGGAGAACCTCTAGCTAAGATTCTATGCAGTTCAGAGAACCCGCCAAATCCCACTTCTTGCTGGCCCTGCCCACCCCTCTCCTCCCCTCCCAGGACTCCCCACATGGCCCGATTTGGATGCAGGTAAGTGCCGGGCATGTGTGGAGGCTCAGGAGGGTGAAAAACGGGCCTTCTGGAAGTTCAGGAAGGCTAGAAACGGGGCAGTTTCCAGCCTCCAGAGGGCCTCCAAAACCTGGGGAGGCCATTTTTGCCCTCCTGGAGGCTCAAAGAAAACCTCCAGAGCCCAGGGAGGGCAAAAACTCCCTTCCATCGTGGTGCAGGAGGCTGACCAGGCCATGCCCACCATGGCCACACCCACCCAACAACCGGGCAGAGAACCCTTTGCTAAAATTTTTGAAGCCCATCCCTGGCTTTGTCCTTGCAGTATTGTTCATCAGCTCACTCTCTCTATCCATTTTTCTCCTTTTTGAGAACAGGGACATGGCAGTGGGGAAGGTTCACCAAGTACGAGATGGCTTTTCAGCTTCTTCACTAGAAGTAATGCTTGATCTAGAACACCTGTAAGTCAGAAATGTTTCCTGGGAGAAGCTAAACATTCATAATTAAACAATCAAAATCAAAATAATAAAAAATACTTCTCAGGGGATCCTAAATCAATTCAGTAGGCCGAGAAGATAACATATCTCATGCTCCTCATCAGTTGATATCCAATCTTGCACTGCTTCCAGTGAAGGAAAAAACAAAAGCCCCTTCTCATCTTCTAGTGACTGTTTGGCATTTGGCCATTTCTATACATTCTACCTGAATGCACAGCATGTGGTTTTCCATATTTTGCTGCTCTATATTTACATCTGTCACTGGTTAACCTTTTTAGGTTTCAAATCTCACCAGGCTGAAGGTTGACTCAGCCTTCCATCCTTCCGAGGTGGGTAAAATGAGGACCCAGATTGTTGGGGGCAATAGGCTGACTCTGTAAACCGCTTAGAGAGGGCTGTAAAAGCACTATGAAGTGGTATATAAGTCTAAGTGCGCAACTTGGGCGTTCTCCTGGATGGACGGCTGTCTTTTGAAGACCATTTGACGGCCGTCTCCAGGAGAGCTTTTTACCAGGTTCACCTGGTTCGCCAGTTGTGCCCCTTCCTAGACCGGGATGCCCTATGCACGGTCACTCATGCTCTCGTGACATCTCGTCTGGATTACTGCAATGCTCTCTACATGGGGCTTCCCTTGAAGAGCACCCGGAGGCTCCAGTTAGTCCAGAATGCGGCTGTGCGGGTGATAGAGGGAGCCCCTCGTGGCTCCCATGTGACACCTCTCCTGCGCAGACTGCACTGGCTACCTGTGGCCTTTCGGGTGCGCTTCAAGGTTTTGGTAACTATCTTCAAAGCGCTCCATGGCATAGGGCCGGGTTACCTACGGGACCGTCTGCTGCCACCGATTGCCTCCCATCGACCCGTGCGCTCTCACAGGGAGGGACTCCTTAGGGTGCCGTCCGCCAGGCAGTGCCGACTGGCAACACCCAGGGGAAGGGCCTTCTCTGTGGGGGCTCCTACCCTGTGGAACGAACTTCCCCCAGGACTCCGTCAACTTCCTGACCTTTGAACCTTTCGCCACGAGCTTAAGACACATCTATTTATCTGCGCAGGACTGGACTAGAATTTTAAATTTGGTTTTTAATGGGGTTTTATTATTTTAATCGTAATTTTAATATTCGGCCTTATTCAATAAGTTTTTTAATTGGTGTTTTATATTGTATATATATTTGTGTTTTTATCAGGCTGTAAACCGCCCTGAGTCCCTCGGGAGATAGGGCGGTATAAAAATGTGATTAAATAAATAAATAAATAAATAAATAAATAAATAAATAAATAAATAAGTGCTTTTGCTATTAGGGATGCTGGGAAATGTAGTTCTGCAATATCTGATAGGCTGAACATTATTCACTCATGAATGGGAAACAGAGGGAGTAGAAGAATGAAGCCAAAACCTATGCGTGTGTATTTCATGCTATTCATAATGGAAGCAGTGCCTTACCTGTTTTATATAAGAAGCCTATGTTTGTAAGTGTATATCAATGTGTATTTATCTCCATTAAAAAAAAAAAGGGAATTATACTTCTTTAAAAATGGCTTACACTTCTACTTCTATAAATCTAAATTTGCTCTGCATGGCAGTTTGGCTCTCAAAACATATGTTGTTGTCACATTTGTACCTCCTATAAGAAGGACAATGTAATTTTGTCTTAATAAAAGAAGCGAAGCAGTTTGCAAATCATGTTTTGTTGTTAAGGATTTGCAAACTACGACTTCATTTAACAATCGTCTAAAATCATGATGGCCACATAAAGCACTTTTTCCTCGCACAATATGTTGCACCACCACTATTGCAGTCACATGATCATGATCTGAGTGCTTGGCAACCTGCTCACACTTACAACCAATTGCCAGGTGTCCTTCAATCATGTGATTGCCATTTGCAATCTTCTTTGCTAGTTTTGGTCAATAGGGAACTTGGCATGGAAGATTAAAAGCTGCTTGTTGTGACTCCAGCCCCCGAACCTGGCCCCATGCCCGAAAGTGACTCCGAGAGTGAGGGGGAAGGGCCAGTAAGGCTTACCTCGGGAGCACTGATGCCTTTGGCCTGGCTCCAGGAGCCAGACCAGGCCAGTCGGAGGACGTAATGAGGCCGTCATCCCCTGATTCCTCCCTTCCTCAGGCTACGCCTTCAGACCCAGCTGATAATAATAATAATAATCAAGCTTGGATTAACCCACGCTTCAGAAGATTAGAGAGGCAGCGTCATCAAAGGGAGGGGTAGGGCAGGAGCCCCACCCCACAGGATATATAAGGAGCTTTGGGACTGCTCGCACTCCACGGGGAGCAAAAGATTAGCTGAACCATTTCAAAGAGAGCTGAAGTCTTACTCTGCTAGTCATTTGTTTGAACTTTGGCAAGCAGCTGCGATTTCTCTGCCAGGACTGATAAGAGCCGTGAATCCACTGGCTGAAGGCCAGCTCGTTGCTCCGAAGTGGGGAAGGAGACAGAACACTGCTACTGCTGGTGCTGGCTGCAGAGTTGGGATTGCCTCCTTGCAAGTAGCTCTTTGAAAGCAAAAGGGGCTGCCTACTAGGAAGGAATCTCAGCCAGGAGGAAATCTCAGCCATGGCTGACGTTCGCAGGCAACACTTCAAGAGCAAAAAGGGGAAGGGAACTCCTCTGGTAGAACCCCAGTCTAAGTTCCGTTCTTGCATCTCTTCAGTGGAATTCTCTTCTGCACAAAGAAGGGAGCTGAACTCAGCAGGCACCCCTTTCTCTCCATTCGCTAAACAACTTGACAGATCACTTAACAACCACAACTGGGAGTGCCAGATTGCAGTTGTTGAGCAAAGCAATCACATGGGCTTAATGGCCATTTCACTCAGCAACTGAGATTCTGGTCCCAATTGTGATTGTATGTCGAGGACTACCTGTATTTTGCTTTATGACACACTCAAATACTCCTCAGGTCATTGTGTTAATTTTACTTCTGTTTCTCCCAGGCCAGCTTTAAAAACAAATTTGGAGATGAAGATAAAGATGGTGAGTGAAAAAATTATCTGGAAACAGAATCAATGATGCTAGTTATAGATGCGAGCTTGGGATGGCTGTGAAACCATTGATCCTATTTCACAAACTTGATCACTACCCAGGTAGAAGTTGGCTGAGCTGATGAAGTACTATATGGACTACAGGGGGTGTTTCTTTGGGCCCAATTAGCATCTGTGTCTGTAGCAATTCCTCAAACTCCTAGAAGAACAGGAATCAAAAGGTATTTTAAACAACTAAGACAAGGCTCCTTCTGCTTCAGGTCTAGCTATCTTTAGATTTTTACTTTGAATACATGCCTATTTCTCCCAAACCCAAATGCCTACTTATATATATATACATTTATGTTACATTCACAAGTATTACATTAAAATAATAAAAAGTTCCACTCAATTCTCTAATGGACTGGGCAATAAATAAACAAATCTAAAGTATAAATAAAGAAATGGGATGTTCCTAATATTATATTCCATCCATGCTTGAAAAAGTTTACATTGTTAGTTTAGTTTTTTCTTTTTTTTTATTTAGTATATTAGTTACCGATAGAGAATGTATTTTTTTAATAAATGGTTTTCTCTGAAGCTCTTTAGAGATGTTTGTTTGAAAGCTGCTTGGCATTAAATGTCTGTAAAATAACAACTACAACAACAACAACAACCTGTCTTTCAGAGAAAGTGAAGTAAAGGAATTGCTTTGCCCCTAAAGGGACATATTGAAATGGCTGAATAGTAGAGTTTGGGATCATTGCCAAGTAAGCGAATGCTGATGACAGATCTTGTTCACAATAGAACCATTTCCATCCAGCAGGCCACGGACTGGCACAGATAAGATTGCTGCTGGGCAAGGAGCAGAGGGTTATGAGGCATGCAGAACTGATTTTCAGTGGCAGTGATTGGCAACTCTCTTGACTTCCATGGACACATGTGGCAGGTGCCATCTTCTTCTGCAGCCTCACCTTTCACTTTTCGAATTCAAAACTAGGGAATGGCAGATGAACGTATTCCTCTCAGAGAGTTGTAGACTTAGGAGCTGTCATGGCAAACTGCTGAGAACCGTAACCTTCATTGTTAACTGGAAAGCTGTAAAAAGAGGAGGTGGAAGGAGGAGTTTCCTCTGAAGGAGACGGGGGACCGTGAAGTTGTCATCCTGAACTGTTAAAATTGGCAGCTTGCAAAAAGACAGTGAAACTGGCTGCCACTTTCCGACACACAGCCCTCCTAAAGTTGAAGGAAAAGAAGACCCCACACTTTTAATATTACTTTCAAAGCTTCATTTGCAGTATTTATGCTGACTGTTTAACCGAAATGAGATTAAAATTGCAAGGATTTAATGCACTGTATGTATCATACTTCCAAACCCCTGAAAGTCATAAAAAGAGCAGATGGGGACGATAGGAATTCAGTACATAAAAGGAGATCAGACAATAAATCTAACAATGTAAAGCCGTCTTTCTCAATTGGGATGGGGGGGGGGGAGAACAATGGAAACACAATTTGATTCTGGTTAGACCTGAAAAGGGACCCACAAGGACTGGTGGTATAGAGGAGGGCGGGAGGGAAGCAGAGTCCTCCATTCTTACAATGGTATTGGTGGTCTCCACTGGGAAACATCTGTGGTCTCAGTTTTATCCAGAACTAGCTGAATACCTGTGCTCTGGTATGAAACTATGTGATTGGGCTTGATATATCGACACATACAGCTTGAAAATTAATGAGTAGTTATGATCGGCCTCTCCTCTCCCCTTCTGTCCTTCAGTCTTGCCCCCAAAAAGCCTATCCTATCCTATCCCCTTCTCTCCCTCAGCCTTGCCCAGCAGAAACGTCTCCTATCGTATCCCCTTCTCTTCCCCAGCCTTGCCCCACAGAAGCCTCCCCATCCTATCCCCTTCTCTTCCTCAGCTTTGCCCCACAGAAGCCTATCCTATCCCCTTCTCTCCCTCAGCCTTGCCCAACAGAAACATCTGCTATCCTATCCCCTTCTCTCCCCCAGCCTTGCCCCACAGAAGCCTCCCCATCCTATCCCCTTCTCTACATCAGCCTTGCCCACAGAAGCCTCCTCTATCCTATCCTCTGCTTGCTGCTGTGAAAGTAAAACTGAAACTCGTCTCCTCTGCTTGTGTTTTGTATTTGGAACAGATATCTTTTCAGGTAGGGAGGGGGAGTAGAACTCCTTAGCATCAGAGCATGTTAATAATAATATAGGAGATACTAATGCTCTTATGTTCATTTCAAAAAATGCTTTCTTAGTGAACACCTAGAAGCCAAGAGGAACATACATGGGAAATTTCAAATTTGTAGGCTTTACAGTTCTGGAAATTTTGTGATGATGTGTGAGTGGTATTTCGCTTATATATATAGAGATTTACTTTCCTTAGTAGTGGCTCACTGGATAATGGGTTTTTACAGTATAAAACCAGGGGTGAAATGTAATATTTGTTACTATCGGTTCTGTGGGCATGGCTTGGTAGGGGTAGGGGTGTAATGTGACTGGGTGGGTGTGGCCAACTTTTTTTTTTTACTTTTACAAGCATTTTTTTTACAACATCGTCGGCCAAAGAGGTTGTAGAAAAAATGCTTTTAAAAGCCTCTGATGATCAGGCAATTCAGCTTGGATCACCAGAGGAGTCTTTTAAAAGCATTTTTTTAACAGCCTCTTCGGCCAAAGAGGTTGTAGAAAAAATGCTTTTAAAGGGTTCTGATGATCCCAGCTGAGTTGCCTGATCGCCAGAACCTTTTAAAAGCATTTTTTAACAACCTCTTCAGCCAAAGAGGTTGAGAAAAAATGCTTTTAAAAGGTTCAGATGATCCCAGCTGAGCTGCACGATCATCAGAGGCTTTTTTTTTACTTTTAAAAGCATTTTTTCAGCTGAAGAAAAAATGCTTTTCAAAGTTAAAAAAAAAGCCTCTTGATGATCGCGCGGCTCAGCTGGCCATGGGTGGGGGGGCAGGATTTTTGCTACCAGTTCTCTAAACCATCCACATTGCTACCAGATCAGGTGGTCTGGTCCGAACCATGAGCATTTCACCCCTGTATAAAACGTACTTATAGACTAAAGCTAGAGTAATTTTGGTGTAGTGGTTAAGGCATCAGACTAGAGACTGGGATGCTGGGAGTTCTAGTCCCACTTTAGGCATAAAGCCAATTGGAGGATCTTGGACGAGTTACTTTTTCTTATTCCTAGAAAGGAGGCAATGGCAAACCACTTCTGAAAAAAAAAAGCCAAGTAAATTGCAGGGTCTGATCCAGGCAGTCTCTGAGAATTGGACATAATTGAAGAGATGGGGGAAAAAAAATCTGAGGCTAAGATCCAAGTTCATTGTATTTTCACAAAAACATGTCATCTATCAGCTTTTTATGGTGATTTCCATAACAGCATACCATTTCCCACCCAACACAGTCTGTTCTTAGTTTCCTTATATCTAGTCTCAACACAGGCTCATTTCTGGCTACATATAGAGATTGCATAAATTCTTCCCCTTTCCTAGTCTATGACATAAACCATCTCCCCTTATTAAACATACTTCCTTGAATAATCTTAGGTATGCATTAAAACAGCAGTTTTAATGCAACAGTTCTATGGAGAAATATTTTCCCACAGATTGGAGGGGGGAGGGTTTTGCATGCTGCCTGCATTCTGTGGATGGGGCTTTGCTTATTTGCATCGCCCGGTTGATGGCATGCCCCACACCGGTGCTGGTCCATGGACTGGAGATTGGACACCCCTGCATTAAAACATACTTTAGGTTTGTTTGTTTGGTGCCCTTGAACTCAGTGTTGATCCTGCCTGGATCAACATTTCCTGCAGTTTTCTTGGCAGAAGGGGTTTTCCACTGCCCTCTTCTTAGGGCAGAGAGAAAGTGACTGTCTTAAGGTCTTAAAGCTGGCTTCATGCTTAATTGCAATAGCACTTAGACTGATAGACCGCGTTACAGTGCTTTACAGCCCTCTCTAAGCTGTTTACAGAGTCAGCCTATTGCCCCCAACAATCTGGGTCCTCATTTTACCGACTCAGAAGGATGGAAGACTGAGTCAACCTTCAGCCTGGTGAGATTTGAACTGCCAAATTGCAGTCAGCCAGCAGTCAGCAGAAGTAGCCTGCAGTACTGCATTCTAACCACTGTGCCAACCACGGCTCTTTAAGGTGGGACTAGGACTCCCAGCTTCCCAGTTTCTAGTCTGATGCCTTAACCACTACACCAAACTGCTCTCCACTAAAACATATTAGTGGAGTTTTATGAGTTCCTTATTGTCTTCTGACAGATTTTAAGAGGGATTCCTTCCCAGTGTGTACCCCAATGTCTTCACTGACTAGAACTTTAGAGCAAGATCTGAGGCAGCTGCACTTCAGGCACTTGAGATGTGGAGTGACTGAAACAAAAGCTGGTTTCATCAGTGATCATCAGCAAAGCTTTTATTAACTTCAGAAGGGAGCAAAAGAGAAGAGAGCAAAGAAAGATTAACAGAATTCTCTTTTAATTGCATTTCATTAGCATGTTGAGCTGCAAAGGCTCTTTAGCTCATTTTTTTCCTCTGGAGAATGGGGCTTTGAACCTGGTTGTGGGATTTCCTTCTTGAATCCCAAAAGATAAAAGGAAACTCAGCTGCCATGACAGCCTCATGTGATTCTCAGTTTGGGGAGATTAGTGAACTAGGAGGGCAGGGCAGGAGCGGCAACTGGAATAGAAGAGTTTGCCATAGAACCTGCTGGCATTAAGGATTGAGTATTGTTTAAATGCATAAATGAGAACAGAGGCATTCCATCCAAGGCTGATTTAGAGGTGTTGGCAATTGCCTGTAGCCGTCATTGCATACCTACTCTGTAAAGGGGTTGATGGGTAAGCATAGTTGCAGAGGGATACAGATGGGTCGATATAGACAACTTCCAAATTCCAACAGCACATTATGTGGCGGTGCATGTCCTGCCTGCTGATGAGTCAGTCTAACTTCCTGTTCTGTGCTTTGCTGTTTCAGGACCCCCTAATCAGAATGTTAATATTCACAGACATTTGAATGCAACACCTATTCAACTGTCTACAACAGGGGTGTCAAACTCGTATTGTCACGTGACATATCGCGACTTTCCCCCCTTCGCCAAACCAGGTGTGGGCATGGCCAGTATGTGACACTGCAAACTCGCGGGCCGCAAGTTTGCCAGCCCTGGTTTACAAACAATAGAGGCCCTCATGTGCAGAAATCCTCACATCATTTCCAATTCCAGGGATGGAAAGCAAAAATCCCACATATACCCCATTCTCAGTCTTCAATGACACCTGGATTGGTGAACAATTTTGCGTATCAATTTCATAGTCCTTATAAGTTTCCTTTTTAAAAAATTAATCTATGCTAGGTATCTGCAAAAGAATAACTACCATGCACCTACTCTTCCCACTAAAGGAAACCAGATGTGCTACCATGCCAGATGTAGCATGGATCAAGGTCTTGCCTGGCTCTACATCCCTTCACCTGCCATATTATTGTATATAGATATGTAATTCTATTGTTGTGGTCCGTCAGCAGCCTAGGAGCTGGCAACGGAGTCGGACAGTGATGAGGCTGAGGTGAGGCCAGGGCCATCGGGAAGTGAGGTGCAGATTCCAGAGCCTCCAGAGACTGATACTAGTGAGGCAGAGGAACAGGAGGAGCCTGTTCCTAATGGACACATGAGAAGAGCTGCCAGAAGGCAAGAGCAGCTCAGGCAGAGAGGACAACTCAGGAGTAGGGCCAAGAGATGATTGGTCCCTCACATAAGGCTTAAAACAGACCAGCACCGGTGTTTCAGCTTTGCCAGAAAACAACATTGTAGTGCATCTTCTCCTCCTTCTTCTGCTTCGTGTACATCTTTGTTTTTGTGGCTTCTGGACGTTTGCCAGGAAGGGCCTTTGGCAGTTTGCCTAATTGGATTAAGGTTTGTTAGATAACTGAGGAATTTGTGTTGGGAGGCATTTGTTTTACTTTGAGTTGCACGACGCTGGAAATGAAGTAATTTCCAGATGTTCGAATAAAATTTGTTTTTCCACAGACTAAGTTTATTACTACCTATTTGGGTTTGGGTTTGGGTTTGGGTCCTATTCTAGGACCTACCTAGTGGCAATGAGGGAGGCGAGGCGCTCATATGCCTCCACCCTCATTGCGTCGGCAGATAACCGCCCGGCCGCCCTGTTTCGGGTGACCCGCTCCCTCCTTCATCAGGAGGTGCAGGATGACCCGTTGCAGGGACGTGCTGAGGAGTTTAGTGGTTATCTATACAATAAAATCGCTCAGCTCCGGGATGGTCTGGACCGAAATTGGGATGATCCAAGCGAGGGAGAGGAGACACGTCTTGTTGAGTCCATTTGGGATGAGTTTGACCCTGTGGCTCCCGAGGACGTGGACAGGTTGTTGGGGAGACTTCACGCCACTACATGTTTACTGGACCCGTGTCCTTCCTGGCTGGTACTGGCCACTCAGGAGGTGACACGAGGCTGGCTCCAGGAGATTATCAACGCTTCTTTGTTGGAAGGGGTTTTCCCTGCCGCCTTGAAAGAGGCGGTGGTGAGACCCCTCCTCAAGAAGCCCTCCCTGGACCCAGCTATTTTGGGTAATTATCGTCCAGTCTCCAACCTTCGCTTTGTTGCGAAGGTTGTTGAGGGTGCTGGGGGGCGGCGGCTACCCCAATACCTGGATGAAGCCGTCTATCTAGACCCGTTCCAGTCCGGCTTCCGACCCGGGTACAGCACGGAGACAGCTTTGGTCGCATTGGTGGATGATCTCTGGAGGGCCAGGGACGGGCTATTCCTCTGCCCTGGTTCTATTAGATCTCTCAGCGGCTTTTGATACCATCGACCATGGTATCCTGCTGCGCCGGTTGGGGGGATTGGGAGTGGGAGGCACCGTGTATCGGTGGCTCTCCTCCTATCTCTCTGACCGGCCGCAGACGGTGTTGACAGGGGGGCAGAGGTCGACCGCGAGGGACCTCACTTGTGGGGTGCCGCAGGGGTCGATTCTCTCGCCCCTTCTGTTCAACATCTACATGAAGCCGTTGGGTGAGATCATCAGTGGCTTTGGGGTGAGATACCAGCTGTACGCTGATGACACCCAGCTGTACTTCTCCACTCCAGGCCACTCCAATGAGCTGTTGAAGTGCTGTCCCGGTGTCTGGAAGCCGTATGGGTCTGGATGGGGAGAAACAGGCTCAAGCTTAATCCCTCCAAGACGGAGTGGCTGTGGATGCCGGCACCCCGATTAAGTCAGCTGCAGCCGCGGCTGACTGTTGGAGGCGAGTTATTGGCCCCAAAGGATAGGGTGCGCAACTTAGGTGTCCTCCTGGATGAACGGCTGTCGTTTGAAGATCATTTGATGGCCGTCTCCAGGGGGGCCTTCCACCAGGTTCGCCTGGTTCGGCAGTTGCGCCCCTTCCTTGATCGGGATGCCTTGTGCACGGTCACTCATGCGCTCGTTACCTCTCGCTTGGATTATTGTAATGCTCTCTACATGGGGCTCCCCTTGAAGTGCACTCGGTGGCTTCAGTTAGTCCAGAATGCAGCTGCGCGGGTGATAGAAGGAGCTCCGCGTAGCTCCCATATAACACCGCTCCTGCGCAGACTGCACTGGCTACCTGTGGCCTTTCGAGTGCACTTTAAGGTGTTGGTTACTACCTTTAAAGTGCTCCATGGCTTAGGGCCTGGGTACTTACGGGACCGCCTGCTGTTACCACATGCCTCCCACCGACCCGTACGCTCTCACAGAGAGGGACTTCTCAGGGTGCCGTCCGCCAAGCAATGTCGGCTGGCGGCCCCCAGAGGAAGGTCCTTCTCTGTGGGGGCTCCCACCCTCTGGAACGAACTTCCCCCGGGTTTACGCCAAATACCTGACCTTCGGACATTCCGTTGCGAACTGAAGACACATCTTTTTATTCGCGCGGGGCTGGCTTAAATTGATTTTAACAAATTTTTAAATTCTTAGAAATTAATTTTAAATGGGGTTTTTTAGCTTATTATATATTTTACTTCTCAGGCCAATTTTAAAATAAGTTTTTTAACTGCATTTTAAATTTGTATATTGTACCGTCTGTTTTATTCTTGCCTGTACACCGCCCTGAGTCCTTCGGGAGAAGGGCGGTATAGAAATCAAATAAATAAATAAATAAATAAATAAAACAGCTATCAAATGTATTTGTTACAATCAGTTTTGATAGAAGGTAGTTAAGTTAAGTGTTGTATATTTAAATATTGCCTTCTATTGCTATTGTTCTCTAGGTGCTCCTGGTTTCCTTTAGGGAGAAGAGTAGATGCATGTAAACATGGAAGTACATGTCTGCTTGAGCAATACGTCACACAAGCACAATATAGGCATGCATTTCAATGTGTGCTTCAGCATTAAGTGACTCTCTCACTGCATAGCCAGATAGCTATGTCATTTTCTTTCCACCGCAAAATACCCACAGCATGCGCATGACTTCCCTTATCAATCTTACTGCTTGTCACCCAGCAATGACCTGTGTTTTGCCATTCAGCAGAGTCCAACCAGGATCTGTAGCCCTAGGAGCAATCTTAGCTGTTTCCTCGTCTGCAGCAGGGCTAGGAAATTGAACAGCTTTATCTTCGTTAGTGGCTGATGGGCTAAAGTAGGATTGAAATGCTTTATGCTGTCCTTTTGCTGCTGATTGCTGCACTGAGCAGCACAATATCACACTTCATTGTCCTTCAGACTCTGCTTAGAAGGAACCAAGGCTTCCCATGCCCTTCCACAGATCTCTATTGCATTTATCTTTGACTAATAACCCAGGTTGGACTTCAATGGATTACAATCTCCTGGGCTATTTATCTTCAGAGACATTAGCCTTTTATATTTATTGGCTGTGTAAACAAAAGCCTGATTTAACAAGTGGCCTTCATAACAGGAGACAGATGTCTCCAGAACCTCGGGAACTCCTAGGATCACATGTCTGAGAAAGTTCAGTGCTGGTTCATGGAGCTCAAAGGACTCAACTAATCATTCAGCCCAAGAAACAACGGCGCTTTCTCTTCCCAACTCCATCTCAGAAATTCTGATCTTGATGCAGCAACAAAGCAGGTGCGGTATTAGGATTTTGCAGGTGTTGCAGGATAAACTACCAGTGAATACACACAGAGCAATGAAAAGCACATCTATGCCATTCAGAATGCTGCTCTATTGCATGACTGTTTTGAGAAGTAGTTTAAAAGCCAGTAGCTGAAAATCCAGGATATCAGCACTATGGTAAACCTTATCCCCTGTTGGTTAACCAACCGTGTTGACTTTTTGCAAAAAATTTCATGTTCGGCATGGCTGTTGGCAGAAAACAAACTTTAATGTCATACAACTGTATAGATCTGTTGGCTACTTACATGCATACTTGGCACATGGCATTATCAGGGAAGGCAGTTGTTCATTTTCCCAAGAGCTCATGCTTTGTGGGAGGACTATGCAAAGTTTTGTCTTTGGCACTCTGAGAAACATTGCAGATTAAGAGATGAACCACAGTAAACAGATGCCCACTTCTCTGAGTAATCCCCAGCTGCCAAATCAAGAAGCACAACCATTATTTGAAATCCAAAGATATATTTGTAAGGCATGGTTTATTCATGTTTTCTCAGAAAAGCTGATGGTACCGATGCTCCTGCAAAGAAAATTCAAATGTTGGTAACTTGGATTGCCCAATTGCTGAAGGATACCTTCAGAGTAAAAGGGTTACAAAGGTTTGTAGAATCCCCCCCCCCCCAAAAAAAAAAATCTATGAGAAATTTGCATCCATTTCTCCTCTTGAATCACTTTGCAAGTATGTTTTAAATTCTGAGTAAGGGAGAAGATGGTGGACTGTTGCGGGAACCTAAACTTTGTTTCTTGGGATGAAGTCCATAGATGTCACTTTAGGAATGCCTCCAAATAATAGAACCAAGCCATGTGCTTTTGGGTAAGTTACTAGAAACAATTATATCAGTGTTCATTTTCACAAATCTTTTCACAAACTTCTCTCTTTTAAAAAAATATTTATTACTTTTTTGTCAAATAATAACAAATCAAAAGGAACTAGAAAACCAAAACCCCCCCCCATAAAAAACAGAAAAGTGCAAGAAAATAAAAAGAAAACCAAAGACAAGAAACATATAGATGACGGTGGCACAGTGGCTAGAGTGCAGTACTGCAGGCTACTTCTGCTGACTGCTGGCTGCCTGCAATTTGGCAGTTCAAATCTCACCAAGCTCAAGGTTGACTCAGCCTTCCAAGATTGGTACAATGAGGACCCAGATTGTTGGGGGCAATATGCTGACTCTGTAAACCGCTTAGAGAGGGCTGTAAAGCACTGTGAAGCGGTATATAAGTCTAAGTGCTGTTGCTATTTCTTATTCAACAGATAACTTACATTCTCATTGTCCCTTTTACCTATTTTACAAGCCCCTCCACTCCTTCATTTAGCCATCATCTTTCCTAGTCTTTAAAATCCTCATTTTTTTTCTTCTTTCAGCTTCTTCAGCTTTACTTCTTTAAAAGTATTTATAAGTCTTTCCAAAAAGTTTGTTCTCTGACCAAACATTTCACCATTTCTACAAGTACCAATATCTTACTTCTCTATGTATTTCTTACTTCTCTATGTATTTAATGACAGCTAAACTATTTTAAAGCTTGTTTTGTTTAGCTGGGTCTGAAAATAAAAATCAGGACACTCAGTGCACTTCGAGATGCAGGTGCAGTTCTAACAATAAAGCAAAATGAGCTACCTATTAACAAAATGATAGTGCAAGCAAATCTTTGCTATTGCAAAATTTCCTGTTACTCCTGTATCAGTTGCAAATTATCTTCTGAGGAAGATACCGTGTACAATTTTGAGCCTTGATCTGCTGACTCCACCAGCACTGCTCAGTCTCTATTTGCCCCTCCACCCACCGCCAGCATGTGAAAAGAGACTTGTACATCTGTAAGCCATGATGGAGCCTTGCAATATTTCTTTAAGGGCTGATTCCATCAGTTTTGACTCAAACGGCTGTTTCCACATTGTTCATTCTTGATCTAACTGAACCAGACTAAGAAAAAAAAAAGATTGGAAATAATTGATCAATTTTTATGTCTTAACCTGGATTTAGAAGGATAGAGGGATGGAGAGGCTGATCACCTGGGAATGTTGTTAGAGTGAACAGTGACTATATATATAAATATGTAGCTTTGAGAAGTCATTTCCATTCCTCAAGCTTATTTCTACTTGAACTGGGATATAAATGTAGGTATCCTTAAGGAAACACCAAATTTCCTAAGCTATTGCTGGCTTTTTATTCCACAGAAGCAAGCAAGTCAGGTTTGTTGATGTTTTGCAAGGGGAATATTATGGTAATTTCTCTCCTTTATACATAATTTTCAGATTAAGTTATACCAAGGCTTCCGTAGGAAGAGGCAGGGTGCAGCAAATGTCATTTGAAATTTGATTATTATTTTTAAACCCTCATCAAAATAAGCCTATCTAATTAGGACAATTACACTATACTGCCACATAGGGGGGAAAAGATTGATTTAAAAATCATAAGCACCATAAATAAGAAGGGTTTTTAGTTTGGGAATATACTGCAGCATAGCTTCTTAATATAGAACTCAATTTTGTTGAGAAAGAAAAACTGCAATCACTGTTCCTCTGAAACTTTGTGAGAGTTGTCATGTGTCTATCAATAGCTTTGAAAAACTCAGCCTAAGCAGGAAGAGATGCAGACTGTATGGCCATTATCTTTGTAACAGCCCCATGGGCTTTTATTTCTGGATTCCTTTTACTTTTTAAAGTATTTCAAGAATGGATGGTCTGAACTCAGCCAGAGAGCCACAAGGAGCTTCTAAGCAGTCTACCTCAGATAGTACTGCTGAAATTTAGAGGTTAAATTTCCCCTTAGGTGAGGGGATCTAAAGGAGGGTTTCATTGGATGATCTTAAGGCCTTGATAGAGGATAATATTTCTAGCTCAAGGATGAAATGAGGGATCCTTAAGCTTGGTTATTTTCTTGCAGACATTTCATAACCCAACCTCCCACATGAGAAGCTGTGTAAGAACACTATTTAGACAAGCACTAACACACGGCAGCAATTCTGAACATCAGAAAAAGGAAAGAGGTAATTGATGCAACATTTTCCAATCCAATGGATATCCATGCAACTTCATCAAAAAGTGCCAGACCAACCCAATATAGGACAACCAACATAAGGGTTGTAAAAAGAATAACAGTGCCATACATCAAGTACATCCCAGAAACCACCAACATATTATTTCACCCACATGGCATCAGCATAATACACACACCAACTACAGCCCTCCAAAACATCCTAAGTAAACCAAAAGACCCAGTAGCTTCAAAGAAAAAAAGAGGAGACATTTACAACACATAATGTAAAGACTGCAACAGCCACCATGTAGGACAAACAGGCAGAAGACTAGCAGAATACATCCATGAACACCAACTAGCAGTCAGAAGAACGCTTTTATTTCACAAGACATAGACAGATTTAACCGCAATTTCAATTGGGAAGCTGTGACCATTCTAGACCAAACCATGTCCCTAAACACTAGAGAATTTCTGGAGGCCTGGCACTAAGACAAATCGGCCATCCAAAGGTACACAGACATACACAACTTTTATATACCATACAAAGGTAAAGGTAAAGGTTCCCCTCGCACATATGTGCTAGTCATTCCCGACTCTAGGGAGCGGTGCGCATCTCCGTTTTAAAGCCAAAGAGCCAGCGTTGTCCGAAGACGTCTCCGTGGTCATGTGGCTGGCATGACTAAATGTCAAAGGTGCACGGAACGCTGTTACCTTCCCACCAAAGGTGGTCCCTATTTTTCTCCTTGCATTTTTTACGTGCTTTCAAACTGCTAGGTTGGCAGAAGATGGGACAAGTAATGGAAGCTTACCCAGTTACGCAGCACTAAAGATTCGAACCGCTGAACTGCTGACCTTTCGATCGACAAACTCAGCATCTTAGCCACTGAGCCACTGTGTCCCTTCACCATACAAAAGAGACACTCATTAAGCCAAAAAGGGAACAAAAGGACCAAAACATCTCCCCACCAGCAATCAACACCCTGATGAGCACAGATTAACACAGATTAACATATATAACATATATAACAAGAAGTAAACAATACCCCAATCAAAGAACTCCCAACAGTAAATAGCCCAACCAAAGAACCACCAAGAATTTCCCACCAATACTAACAGAGCAAGCCACTAGAATATTAACTGAGAACAAACCCCACCCTCTACTATCAGTAATAATGTTACCTAGTAATTGGTAATGAAATGACTGCACAAAAACACACCCGGAGCCTCCATCATAGGGTTTATTAGATATGTATGGGAGAAAGCACTATTTCTGGTAACTTGGGTCAGAGCCACTGTAAATAGTGAAGAACTAGCATAATACCGGTACGTTAATATTGACCAGGGTAATACTCAGCTGGACAAATATACCACCTACAAATAGCATCTCCATCTTGTCTGGCCTTCATCCAGTCCAATTCTTTGCCCAAGCCCTGGATCAGAATGTCAACTCTTTCACCTATAAGGATAATAAGGAGAGGAAGAGCTGGATATCTTCTGCATATTGAAGTTACCTCAACTCACATCTTCAAATAATCTAATCCCTACATCTGCTGAGAAATGGGCCAAAATATTTCTGCCCCACTTTTTCCTCTGACATTATAGCATCACTTGAAGCAGTGGTGGGATTCAGCCAGTTCGCACCACTTCGGGAGAACCGGTTGTTAACTTTCTGAGCAGTTTGGTGAACTGGTTGTTGGAAGAAATCATTAGGGCAGAGAACCAGTTGTTAAATTATTTGAATCCCACCACTGACTTGAAGGCCTCCTATAACTACTTTGTGAAGAAAAAGATCAGTTATGAAAGTATAAGAAACTGGCTGTTCTTCCATAAGTCTGGACTTCACTGTGTTTCTTGTATAGAGGAATCCTAAAAGGGTCAAAAGTAGTGGTGAAATCCAATTTTTTTTTACTACTGATTCTGTGGGCGTGGCTTGGTGGGTGTGGTGTGGCTTAGTGGGAGTGGCTTGGTGGGCATGGCTGCGGAAGGATACTGCACAATCTCCATTCCCACCCCACTCTGGGGCCAGCCAGAGGTGGTATTTGCCGGTTCTCTGAACTACTCAAAATTTCCGCTGCCGGTTCTTCGAACTGCTCAAAATTTCTACTACCGGTTCTCCAGAACCTGTCAGAACCTGCTGGATTTCACCCCTAGTCAAAAGCAGTCAAGATGGTGACTGTGCCTGAACAGTCCAGGTCTCACCCTAGTCTTAATGTCTGAATATGCAAGGTAGATGCTAAAAAGGGGAGGAGCTTCAGTCGCACAATTATGGCTGCCATATTCACTTTTTTTGATCCCCGCATCTCTGACATAATTTGCTCTTCTCCGATAAGGATCAGAAACTGAACGAAGTTCAGAATTCTTCAGGTTTTAAAATAGAAATATAAGGTTGGGATATTTTCTATTTTCAAAGCCTTTTTTTTGAGAACAAATTGAATCTTTCCATTTAATTGGCAGCAGCTCTTTGGGGTAGCTGCAGTGCAACTTTGCCTGTGTATGTTAAAAATGGGTGCAGATGGTTCAGCCGCAGAAGCATTTCCCCCCCTCCTGTGCTGCATTTCTGTGAAGGCTGAGAGACTGCAGGGAAAGTAGGGAGAGAGTCAGTTGAAATATTATCTCAGCAAAGGTGACTCAGTCCAGGTGCTGAGGCAGGTGGGGAAAAGTGCCTCAAAGAGGCTCTGCCTCCATTCACTCGCTATAACTGATACTGGGAAATTCTTCTGACAGTTTCCAAGGTTCTGTATTTACCTCAGGCTGGCATTAATAGTCCCTGTCTGAAATTCCTGTCATTCTTGCCTCCATGGCCTTGCCAGCTACCTGAGGCTCGACAGAATCATTTATAGACTGGTTTTCATAGATTGAGGAGAAACTGCTGAGAAGTGCGGAAGGAGGGTCAAACATATTTCCTCTAGAGACTTCACTTCAACCTTTTTTTCCCCAGGACTTAAAAAAAAAGGAAGCCCATTTAAAAAAAACAAAACACACTTCAGGACTGTTGCGATTGAACATAACACTTGACATGGATGAAAGCTGATTGATTTCCTCTTCTACAGGCCCAGGAGATAAATAAGACCCTGGCCTATTTATTTTACTGGATTAATACAGTCTGGGATTCTAATGCAAATTAAAATCAAAGTTAAAACAAAAACAATATAACAAAATAAGGTCAATTGATAGCCAAGGCCGGTAGGGCAAACATTCACTCTCACATCATAATGAACTATATTCTTCATAGTGGTCACAGTAGGAGGCTACCTGGACATCAGCCACCTCAGAGTTGTACATCCTGATTAACGCTTGTGGAAAAACCTCCTTTGGCAGAGAAGGCCTTCTGTTTTCTAGCTAATTACACGACTGAGGTATTCATCTGCTAAACTGTGGAAAGACAACCAAATGCCAAGTTACTTCTGCTCAGTGAGGAAAAAAATAATAATGCCCAAACCTAGTTCTCTTGCTGTTGATTAGTATTCAGATTAATAGGCCATCTGTGGAATGCTTCTTCTAAAAGGGAGGGACTTTCATTTAGTGGTACAAATTGGAGCATATGCTTTGCATGTAGATCACTCCAAATTTAATTATTGCCCTCTCTGGACAGGATTGGGGAAAGCTTTTCTGAAAATTTGGAGAGGGACTGGCAGTATATGTTTGCTTAGACTGTAGTTGTTGTCAGACAGGAAGAGTTCCTAGCCTGTCCATTAATGAACCAAGCTGCAATTTGAATACGATTGGGGCATTCGCTCCTCTTCCTCCTTCAGCGCAAGAATGTTGTACTGGAAGCCAGATTCATCTTGACTTTGCCCCTGAAGAGTGTTGCCTCCTTTTTGACTGAATTAGAAACTCAACTCCTACAACATCAGTTTTCATGCCTCCTCTCTAAATCTCTCCATGGACTTCTACTGGGATTCTGTCTGCCATTCTCACCACAGTTGGTGCTACCTATCTGTCATGCCCCAGCATATAACTTTTATATATTGTTGTTGCGCTCTAGCCCCATCTAGTGGCCGGAGAGACAAAATACCAAGTATATTGTTTGAAGCTGACCCAACCCATCAGCCCGCACTCTCAAACCAAGCTGGGAAGCCAGACTCCATTTTCCTTTAACATTTGGGGAAGGCAGAAGCACAAAGGAGAATCCATCTTAATAATAATAATAATAACAGTAACAGAATTGGAAGGGACCTTGGAGGTCATCTAGTCCAACCCCCTGCTCATGCAGGAGACCTATACAAGGGATTTGAACTGCCAAACTGCCGACCTTTCTTAATCTATGGCACATGGTCATCCAAGGACAAACCCACATCCCACACACAGAGCATCGCTGGTGAGATTTAAATTGCTTGTATTTATTAATTGTTATGTTCGGCAGTAATTCAATACTGTCTATCTTGTATATTTTTTTTATTTACATTTATATCCCGCCCTTCTCCGAAGACTCAGGGCGGCTTACAGTGTGTAAGGCAATAGTCTCATTCTATTTGTATATTTACAAAGTCAACTTATTGCCCCCCCAACAATCTGGGTCCTCATTTTACCTACTTTATAAAGGATGGAAGGCTGAGTCAACCTTGGGCCTGGTGGGACTAGAACCTGCAGTAATTGCAGGCAGCTGTGTTTAATAACAGGCTATCTTACAGCCTGAGCCACCACGGCCCTTTGGTTCTCATTGTATGTATCCCTATTTCCCCCAATTTCACCATATCCTGTTCTTTCAATAAAGCATTCAGATCTACGCGCACGGTCTGTTTTATTGGAGGACAGGTGGGTTTAGCTGCATGTCGAGCTGCACACACTACATACACACACACACGTTTAGAGAGGACAGAACACTATCATTGTCTGTCTGTTTTCTTCTCAACTAACCAGCTGTTTCGGGTTGAGAATGGAATAATAAACAGGTGTGCAAGAGAACAGGATTTCAAACAGGTGGACGAGTGCTCTATTTTCTA
This sequence comes from Ahaetulla prasina, assembly GCF_028640845.1. Taxonomy (NCBI): domain Eukaryota; kingdom Metazoa; phylum Chordata; class Lepidosauria; order Squamata; family Colubridae; genus Ahaetulla; species Ahaetulla prasina. Next base: position 139,294,746 of record NC_080540.1, read on the forward strand.
TGTTTGTCTGTCTGTGTCTATATCCATCTGTCCATCCATCTCAGATCTAGGGCTCTTTAGGCAGAAATGTTTCTTAGCAAGGTAATGAGTACTTAACTCCCAAATAAGCATGCAGAAGATTAAATCTTAGCTTTCCTCCATTCCCTCATAGCATACCAAATAAGAGATTATTGGTCTTTTTCTTTTTCTCTCTTCATCTCTGATTATATTCCAGTCTGCTGTTGAGAAGATTGAACAATCATAGAAAATGTTGTCATGATTTTTTTAACTTCCAATCGAGATAGAATCATGGCTTGTTCAGATTTCTCCAGAGCAAGACATAATTTTACACTCATTCAGAATAAAATCAGACTGAAACACATGCAGAGGGAAGAGAGTATGCTCTGCATGCACAAAAATGGTCTACCGGTGTAGGTTGTGAGGCAACAATAATTGGTGTAAGAGCCTGCCTCCCACACATATAAAGAAGGTATGGCAGGATAAAAGGTTTTTGGGAAAAAGAGGATGCTATCAAATCTGAAAATCTAAAAAAATAAACCAATTCTGTTTGCAAAGAGGCCACCGTTCAAAAGCACTGCTATGTCCCCCTGGCTTGTAATTATGATGTCTTTATAAAACCACTGATCTATTACAGATAAAAAACTTTTGTCATTCTCAATGTACTTGAAGATCTTACACTTTTTGCAGAAATATATTTACGGAGATCCCCCCCCTCCCAATAACAAGAACAGATTTATATACCACTTCTTAATGCTTTACAGCCCTCTCTAAGCGGTTTACAGAATCAGCATGTTGCCCACAACAATCTGGGCCCTCATTTTACCTACCTCAGAAGGATGGAAGGCTGTCAACCTTGAGCCTGGTGAGATTCAGATTGCCAAATTGCAGGCACCGGCAGTCAACAGAAGCAGCCTGCAGTACTGCACTCTAACCACTGCGCCACCATACCTCAATAACAATCTTGAATTGCCTCTACAGATCTTTAGAGAACATCTTTGATATTAAGAGTTGGTCATCTTAAAAAGTTTGTGGATTCGATAGATGAAGATACTTATGAATGGGCACTTTTAAAAATGAATAGTCATGGAGAAGATTTCCAAGTTGGATGACTCCCCTCTCTTAAAGCATATCAGGTAGCACTTCTGGCAGGTTGACTATATTTCAGTCTTCAGAAGTGAAAGAGGTTTCTTTATATAATGTACCATGAATAGCACATTATGCAAAATTTATTCTTTTCTTCTGTCCAGGGACCCTTTACCCCGCCAAAGTTGCAGATGGGTCTTTAAATCAGTGGTGATTTCTTCTGGCCATTCTCACTAGACCTGGAGCCTTGAAGCTCAAATCATAAGTTTCTACCACTTGTAAATCATGAACCCTGTGCAAATCAACCCGGGTTCAATTTGAATTAGAGATTCAGGTTGTGAAAGGAGTGTGATTAGATTCAGCTTTGCGATCAAAATGGATTCAATGAGAATTCATTTAACTTGAGATTTGAGGGGGGGGGAACCATAGCCTATAATGGGGAAGCATCTAAACACCTGCTGTTTTGTTTGTTGACAGAATGGGATGGAAAATACATGAGATGACAGAGCCTTTAGAGGATATTAACTTTTACATGTTTTACTGGATATCTTAAGGTTTCCTGCAATAATGTTAAGGTAGAAATAGCAAGGATGAGGAAAACATAGCAGCATTTGTGGCATTGGACAAAAGCTCCATCCCTTTTAGATGTGATGCAGGGGTGAAATCCAGCAGGTTCTGACAGGTTCTGGAGAACTGGTAGCAGAAATTTTGAGTAGTTCACAGAACCGGCAAATACCACCTCTGGCTGGCCCCAGAGTGGGGTGGGAATGGAGATTTTGCAATATCCCTCCCCTGCCATGCCCACCAAGCCACGGCCACAGAACTAGTAGTAAAAAAATTTGGATTTCACCACTGATGTGATGCTATCATGCACTTAGAAAAGGGGAGGGGCTTTTTTCAGTTTGACCACCCTTTACCTTCCCTGTGCCATGCCATGGCGCAGCAGCTTCCAAATTGTCCACCCAAGATCCTAAGAGAAGCTGCATTGAACCAATGCAGAAAGTATTCTGTTCTAGCTTAACAGACTTTCAAAAACTAATTTAAAACATACTTTTCAACACGAAAACCTGAAGAGTGATCACATTGTAGGTTGCTGTCTGTGGTTACTGGATTTTATTGGGTGGGTGGGTGGGAGCAAGAGAGGTGGTACAGCTGATTGGCAAACTGGACCGTTTCCGGGAAGGACTGACTCATTACTGACTTCAGCAGGTGCCAGGCTAGGTGGGGCCTTTCAGCACATCTTGACTTCTGACAGGACCCCTGACTTGCTCTTGTGGGGGGAGTGCTTTCTGACGTCTAGATTTTGTCAGATGCCATGAAGGCTGACATAACTGATTGGCACATTTGGCTGCTCCTGGGAAGGACCATTTCATTGCTTGCAAGATTCAGTTATGTTTAGGTTGTAGTTTGCTGGTAACAGGAGGCAACAGAAGCAGGCTAGAAACAGTAAGTTACAGTGCCACAGAGAATGGCAGGCCATAAAGGAAGAAGTTGACATTAATAGTCTTGCTACCGCCTATTGTGAAAAGCAGCATACCACTATAGCCCTCTACCTACAGTATACATAAAGCTGCAAGTCAAGCTGGAAAATTGTATCCTATGTATAACAACCCAGAAAAGCCATCACACTTACGACATAGCTCAGAAGCATTTGATTTCAGATTTCATTCCCTTTGAAGTGGATCGCTGCTTTCATTCGCTGAGCTGCTTCAAAAGAGTGATTTTATGCTATGTTTTGTGAAATGAAGCACCTCTTTGAAGCTTTGCGCTTAAACCAGTGCTTATATGATATCTTCGTCTCTTGAAGTATCTTTGAAACTACCCAAATCCTGGATTGCAGTATTGGCATCTCATAGAAATGAAAGTACCGGTATTTCTTTTAACATGCCTGCTGGCTACTTCTTCTTTTCTCTCGTGCACCAATCAGAAAACAGCATTGATGATGCCCCTTCCTAGAGACTAACAGCTGAGAAGCACCACCATTCTTCCTTCTGGATGATGCCTTCTGCTCCAGTCTTGCCTGGGCTACTGGAGGATAATTTTTCTTCCCGAGTGGATGGAGCACAGTTGGGGCAAAGAGATGACACATCTAGGCAAATCTCAATGTACAGTAACAGCAGATCAGGCTAAGACCGGGCCAGCTTTGGCTGCTGTTAGATGGATTCAGATTCAGATTAACCGAGTTGGAAGGGACCTTGTAGGTCATCTAGTCCAACCCCCTGCCCAAGTAGGAGACCCAACACCATTTCTGACAAATGGCAGTCCAATGCCATTGTTGTCATTGTTGTGATAACCATTGATGCAGGAGTGGAATCTACTTACCTTCCCTACTGGTTCAGAAGTGCACATACCATGCATCACGTGCATGTGTCACATATGCGTGCAGACCCTCTGGGCATGTGCAAACCCTTCTGCATATGCACAGAGGGTAAAAAACAGGTTACTTCCTGGTTAAAGCCAGGGAGTAATGACAACTGGGCAGGTGGGCCGAGCCTTGCACTGCCGTCACTACCGGTTCTCCAAACCACCTGCTGCCATTGCTACTAGTTTGGTCGAACTGGTCCGAACTGGTAGCATTTCACCCCTGCATTGATGGTTATCAATCCCTCTGATGCAGACCATGAAAGTGGGGTTAGCTGATATCAGCAACACTGTCCATTCCAGCAGCATTTTTGTATACCAAAACAAGAACAAGTAAGTAGGAAGCTAATCTGTCAACCTCATAGTTTGATTATATTGCTGGCCTGTGAAATACCAAATGAATATCTGAGGTTTACGGATTAATGGAGCTGCATGAAACCAGAATCCTTTCTTTTTGAAGCTTACAGCTTCTTCGTTTTATTGAAATCTTCTTAATTTAGGAATTGACAAAACCGAGCAAATGACAGTTTCCCTTTCAGACTCTACCGATCCTTCATAATGAGACTTCTGCTGTAAAAGGCATTGAAAATTAAGTCAGAAAGTAAGATTTTTCTCTGTGATTGAGGAAACAGAAATGTAATTAACATTCTCAGGCAGTCTTCTTAATACAATGGGAGCGACAGTTAAAAGAAGAATCCAAATAATAACCTCAACAGGGTTCAATTCCCTGTCAAGAGTGCCTTCTTGATAGATGATCTTCAGGAGAGAGATAAAATGAACTCTTGCATCATCTTTCAGTGTCTTTGGTAGCATTTGGTATCTTCCTGAACTGCCTCCATGAGTTAGGAGCTGGTGGCATTCTTTTCCAACGAGGACACACATTTATGAGGGCAGATCCAGATGCAGAGGTAGCACTGAGTGACTGTATTTTTATGCCTCTTCATTTATACTAATGAAGACATTTTTGTCCCCATTGTAAAATAAAGCCATTTGGAGAAGTTTTAAAGAGCCCAAGGTTGGAGACCCCTGCTCTAGGAGTTCTGAATTATGAAGTCACAGTATATAGACATCACCCAGTTCTCTTTTTTCTTATATATTTGAATTAGGAAAGGTCCAAGATTGCTGTTCACTAGTGTCATGTCCTGGAGGATTGAATGAGAGGCTGATCCAGTGGTGAAATCCATTTTTTTTATTACTGGTTCTGTGAGCATGGTTTGGTGGGCATGGCAGGGGAAGGATATTACAAAATCTCCATTCCCATCCCACTCCAAGGGAAGGATACTGCAAAAATCTCTATTAACATAGATATTCTTGAAGAATTTGGGGCTAGGTTATCTGAATCTCACATCATTTATAAGCCCATTGGATTTATACTGATATTGATTGTTTCCTGATTACTTATTTGTAGCCTATGACTATCATTAAGTGTTGTATCTTTAAGTGTTAAATTTGTACCCTATGATTATCATTAAGTGTTGTAAGTGTTGAAGCTGAAGGTATCTTTTCTTTTATGTACACTGAGAGCATATGCACCAAGACGAATTCCTTGTGTGTCCAATCACACTTGGCCAATAAAAAAAACCTATTCTATTATAATGATAATCAAACAACTGTATTGCTTATGGTATCCTGCAGAATAGCTGGTGGCATTCTTTTCCAACGAGGACACACATTTATGAGGGCAGATCCAGATGCAGAGGTAGCACTGAGTGACTGTATTTTTATGCCTCTTCATTTATACTAATGAAGACATTTTTTAAGCAAAGCTGGCTGAGGAACTCTGGGAGTTGAAGTCCACAAGTCTTAAAGAGACCAAGGTTGGAGACCCCTGCTCTAGGAGTTCTGAATTATGAAGCCACAGTATATAGACATTACCCAGTTCTCTTTTTTCTTATATATTTGAATTAGGAAAGGTCCAAGATTGCTGTTCACTAGTGTCATGTCCTGGAGGATTGAATGAGAGGCTGATCCAGTGGTGAAATCCAATTTTTTTTATTACTGGTTCTGTGGGCATGGCTTGGTGGGCATGGCAGGGGAAGGATATTACAAAATCTCCATTCCCATCCCACTCCAGGGGAAGGATACTGCAAAATTCCCATTCCCTCCCCACTCTTGGGGGAAGGATATTGCAAAAAATCTCTATTCCCACCCCCACTCTGGGGCCAGCCAGAGGTGGTATTTGCCGGTTCTCCGAACTGCCTAAAATTTCTACTACTGGTTCTCCAGAACCTGCTGGATTTCACCCCTGGGCTGATCTGAGACTGAATCATGATGAAACAGAAACGTATCTGTGGATGAGTGGTTCCAGGACCCAAGCATGGGGTTGTTAGTTTGTTCTAGATGAGGGTTTACCTAACCTTCTCTGTAACATCATATATTTAGTCAAAGATGCCCTTTATTATCTTTGAAGTCTGTGGAGCCACCATGAAAAGTGACATCTGTTATGAATTTATAGCTAATTCAGAGGTGGCATAGGTCATGACTGGAAAGTTGTGTGCTGCATATACTGTATTTGTATAGAAAGATCTTACTAATACATATATTATTGGAACATCTTCAAATCTCTATTAACATAGATATTCTTGAAGAATTTGGGGCTAGGTTATCTGAATCTCACATCATTTATAAGCCCATTGGATTTATACTGATATTGATTGTTTCCTGATTACTTATTTGTAGCCTATGACTATCATTAAGTGTTGTATCTTTAAGTGTTAAATTTGTACCCTATGATTATCATTAAGTGTTGTAAGTGTTGTAGCTGAAGGTATCTTTTCTTTTATGTACACTGAGAGCATATGCACCAAGACGAATTCCTTGTGTGTCCAATCACACTTGGCCAATAAAAAAAACCTATTCTATTATAATGATAATCAAACAACTGTATTGCTTATGGTATCCTGCAGAATAGCTGGTGGCATTGAATCAGAAGGAGGTCTACACACGTATTCCTCTCTCCTCTTGAAGTATTGTCCCTTTGCTACATGACAAATATTTCTTTGTGATCTGGTGTATTTTAAAGACCAAATCCTGACATTTAATGTTCAATTGATTGTATTAATCTTTATTTTATTGGTGTTTCCTTGGTTTTGTGAGATTGCTTTATTGTATTTTATATCCTGTTACCTACTTAGGAATATTTAATGATAAATGGGCTACAAATGTTGTCTAATAAATGAACAAATCAGAATGGATGTCTTTCAAAGAAGGTGCACAAACATTTGGTTTCATCCTCAGGACATATTAATTAATTTATTGAGTGTGATATTATGGAATAAAGAGATTTGGGTGGACCACATTAACTGCTAGTCCCTATAAAAGTCAACTTTCAAATGACTTTCTGGAAAATGCATCATAATTGGTACAAAGTTTAATTTTCTGGTCTGGTTCATTCATAACTGAGCATTGCCCACAACTTTACTTCAGTTGCACAAGAGCCAAGAGTTCAGTGAGTCTTCCTACCTGCTAGACTGAGCAATTGTGATGGTTCTGAAGAGACTCCAAGTTTTCAGTGTAGTCACGCAGACTGGCTGAGATACAGATTGGCTTGGTTTGCTGTTTTGTACAAGAGGACAATAGAGCATTGCAGAACCGCTGAGCAAATGGACTGCTACATCACAACAGTGCTGTTCTTATGTGTGGATAAACCAACATGTCAGTGCACACAGCATGGAGCTGCCTCTCCTGGCATTCTTCCCTGGCAAGAAAACAGATGCCACTAATAAAGTCATGGGAGGTAACAAAGAAAGGCAGTGGATTTGCTCTACTTGGCACTGGGCCTCAACCTGACAACAATGGTTAGATCCACATTCTGAGAAGGAATTGGATAAATTGGAAACAATCCAAAGAAGAGAAGGCAAGAAGATTAGGAATCTGAGAAGCAATAGCTCCTCGGGAGAGTGGAAAAATCTGTACATTACATTCTGGAAAAACTATGGTAAGGGCAGAGGGTAGAATGGATTCAAATAATTATGCTAATACTGATTGGGCTAATTTATTTCTCCTGTTATTATGGAGGAGTCAAGCACAAATAACTGAAGTGAAGAAGGTTTAGCATCATGAGAAACTCAAGTCAGATATTAGACAAGATATGGCCTGCTTTTTAAAATGATTTTAAGGATTTCATAGAGGATTATAATAGATTTAAATTCAAATAAAAAATAAATCCAAGTGGCTTTTGATTTCAGTATATTCTATATGTTGAAAAATGAGTTTGGAGAAATAGTTAGTTAGATGTTAGACTGGAAAAAGGAAGACTGAGGTTCAAGATCACATCAAATACCTGTACAATTAGCACAGGGGCCCCCCAAGGCTGTGTGCTCTCCCCACTTCTCTTCTCTCTGTATACCAATGACTGCATCTCCAATGATCCATCTGTTAAGCTACTGAAGTTCGCAGATGACACAACAGTGATTGGTCTCATTCGAGACAATGATGAATCTGCATATAGACGAGAGGTCGAACGACTAGCCTTGTGGTGCAACCAAAACAATCTGGAACTGAACACACTCAAAACCGTAGAAATGGTGGTAGACTTTAGGAAAAACCCTTCCATACTTCCACCTCTCACAATACTTGACAACACAGTATCAACAGTAGAAACCTTCAAATTTCTGGGTTCTATCATATCGCAAGATCTCAAATGGACAGCTAACATCAAAAACATCATTAAAAAAGGACAACAAAGAATGTTCTTTCTGCGCCAACTCAGTAAGCTCAAACTGCCCAAGGAGCTGCTGATCCAATTCTACAGAGGAATTATTGAGTCTGTCATTTGCACCTCTATAACTGTCTGGTTCGGTTCTGCAACCCAACAAGAAAAACACAGACTTCAGAGGATAATTAGAACTGCAGAAAAAATAATTGCTACCAACCTGCCTTCCATTGAGGACCTGTATACTGCACGAATCAAGAAGAGGGCCGTGAAAATATTTGGAGATCCCTCGCATCCTGGACATAAACTGTTTCAACTCCTACCCTCAAAATGACGCTATAGAGCACAGAACAACTAGACACAAGAACAGTTTTTCCCCGAAGGCCATCACTCTGCTAAACAAATAATTCCCTCAACACTGTCAGACTATTTACTGAATCTGCACTACTATTAATCGTTTCATAGTTCCCATCACCAATCTCTTTCCACTTATGACTGAATGACTATAACTTGTTGCTGGCAATCCTTATGATTTATATTGATATATTGACCATCAATTGTGTTGTAAATGTTGTACCTTGATGAACGTATCTTTTCTTTTATGTACACTGAGAGCATATGCACTAAGACAAATTCCTTGTGTGTCCAATCACACTTGGCCAATAAAATTCTATTCTATTCTATTCTATTCTATGTCTCAGCTAATGGTGCACCATTTTTCCTCAGCCCAGTCTACCTTACAGAGTTGTTAATGGGAAGATCGTGGGTATATCCATACTTCCTGCTTGGCCCATCGCCAGTGTGGGCCTTTCACTGCTTTCTGAAGAACAGATGGATGATATCTTCCATTCCCATATGATTGTGAATGTACCCTGCAACAGTGTTTCCCAACTTTGCTTCAAAATGCTGTTTTTCAACTTGAGCCATCTCAAAACCCTTCAGAGCTGATGCTCTCTAGTGATTCATTCTAACCTTACAGCAGCTTTCATTGGTTGCAGTGCCTGGCACACTCCTTGCCCTTCACCGCTAGTTGCTGCCCTGGGCAGCCATTTCTTCTTGGACTGAAAGACTCCTTGCTGTCTTCTTTATCGGTGAAGCTGCCATTTTGTATACTTTTGTAGTGGCGTGTTAAGTCGAGGAACTATCTTCATCCCTAGAAGTTCATGTTCTGCTCATGCTTTAAAAATTCTAGTGGGAATTCATTCAATTTTTGCCCAGATATTGTCCCTTTGCTTCCTATCCCTTGCCCACAGTACTGAATTCTGCAAAGCTTCTCTTTCCTTTTTTAATTTTTTTAAGTTGACACCAAGGGTGACTTTATTTTCATGAACCTGAACTTGCTACAAGGCTTTCAGGACCATGGAAAGAGTGCAGAGTAGAGCAACAAATATGATTAGGGGACTGGAGGCTAAAACATATAAAGAACGGTTGCTGGAATTGGGCATGTGTAGTTTTATGAAAAGAAGGACTAGGAGTGACATAATCATTATATTCCAATTTCTCAGGGGTTGCCACAAAAAAGAGGCAGTCAAGCTACTCTCCAAAGCCCTTGAGGGTAGAACAAGAAGCAATGGGTGGAAACTAATCAAGGAGAGAAGCAACCTAGAAATAAGGAGACATTTTCTGACAGAACAATAAATCAGTGGAACAACTTGCCTCCAGAAGTTGTGAATGCTCCAACATTGGAAGTTTTTAAGAAGAGATTGGATAATCATTTGTCTGAAATGGTATAGGGTTTCCTGCTTGAGCAGGAGGTTGGACTATAGAAGACCTCCAAGGTCCCTTCCAACTCTGTTATTCTGTTCTTTTATTCTATTCAGATTTCCTTAAGCTTTCAGAGAGGGGAGGGAGGAGGGAGGGAGAGATGTTACACATTGTGCAAATATTTTCTCATATAGACCATCAGAAGGTAGCGTGTGACTATATTGAAATGTATTAGACATCCGTAGCAAGACATTCAATTGCTACAGTTTGAACCTCACAGAAAGATGAGACTTCCTAGATCTGATAAGTCTCAGTATAAAATACAAGAGTAAATCCTAGAATTAACAACCAGTTCCTCTACTGCTTTCATTATCATAGCATTAGAAGAATGATGGTTCCATAAGGGGAAGAAAAACAAAAGGGACAAGTCTACTTTAGTATTACAGGAGATAATTGTTGTGTCTCGTCCAATCTCACCTCAGCCGGGGTCTTCTTATCTGCTTCCGAACACGGAAGAAGAAATACCTCCAGCCCCCAGCTCTGGCTCCATGCCCAGGCAAACGGAGCAACTAGACCCCTCCCCCTCTCCACAGCATGTGAGCCTGAGGGAGGTTTATTACCAACAGCTGCCGACTGGAGTGACCCTCGCGTCAGAAGACTTGATAGACGGAGGCAACAGAAGGAAGGGAGGGGCAGGCCTGGATAAGTGCTGAGTCATGGAGCCACACCCCATGGCCTATATAAAGGATCTGCTTTCTGGCATTCTCTGAGTCAGGCAAAGTCTAAACGTATCTTGCTGAAGTCACTTTCTGGTCTCCTGCCTGCTCTGAGGACTTTGCTAGGACTTTGACAGAGCTGCAGAGGCACACCTGATTCGGATTTCCCTGACCCGGCCGTCAGCGGAGGAGTGGGACACGACAATAGTGTGCGAAGAAGGTGAAGACATCCATGTGCAACCATCTGGGGAAGCAAAGGCTAGACAGGGGGACTAGTGCAGTGGTGGCTTTCAAATTTTTTTACTACCAGTTCTGTGGGTGTGGCTTGGTTGGCATGGCTTGGTGGGGTGGCAAGGGAAGGATACTGTAAAATCTCCATTCCCTCCCCAATCCAGGGGAAGGATACTGTAAAATCCCCATTTCCTCCCAATCAGTTGGGACTCGGGAGGCAGAGAATAGATGGGGGCGGTGCCAGTCAGAATTTTTACTACCGGTTCTCCAAACTATTCAAAATTTCCGCTACCGGTTCTCCAGAACTGGTCAGAACCTGCTGACCTCTGGACTAGTGAGAAGGAAACAATCCCTAAAAAGAAAGATAGGAACTGGTAGACTGTTCCACATAGAAGCCAGCAAGTGAAGATAGCCTTCAGTGTATTGGATAAGAAGGGCAAGAAGTGGGGGAGAATGACCAATAGGTCATGTGATGGCTACAGTCCAGACTGAGTATCAGCCTGTGTCTCCATTGCTACCTATTGCCTCCTGGAATTGGATTGGAATTTCTGAGATTGGCTTAAGAAACAGAGATCGGTACTGGAAATAAGCAGCTTAGACGGCAGTGTGCAATGGCTCAAAATGAAGAGAGAGATTCCCTCATGCACTGGTATGAGTGAGTTCCTAGTATGAAAGGGGGTGGGGATTTAAATCTAATAAATTGTTTTTAGGTTAGAAATTAGCCTTGGGCTAGAGACATATAACAGCTTTTAAGAGAAGTTAAAGCAGTTATAAGATATTTTTTGATCTAGAGGATAGGACATATTTCTTTCATCTCATTGCCACTTTCATCTCATTGCCACACAATATGACTGTGTGATACTTTCTGGGGACTTCGGTTGTATTGTGATATTTTTTTTCCCTGACATATTATTGTCTTTTTAAATTTTTACTGCAAGCCACCTAGAGTTACTAGGGAGAGACAGCCAGTATGTACATTTAATAAACAAACAAATTAATAAAAGTTTTTACAGATTTCTGAAGGCAGTTATGCAACCTTCTCCCCAAAAATTTACCGGTAGTTCACCAGAGAGAAAGCAAAATAAATCTGTATATCATGAGCATTGTTTTCAATCAATATCACTCTCCTTCCCTCCTTCTACTTCCTATCATTTCTGTCTCTGAGTGACCTATCTTTAAAATGGGAAAAAATAATACCGTAAGAATGTTGATAAGTGAAGTATAGTATATCATAACAGAGGTAGTCCTTGCTTAACAACCACGATCGGGACCCACAATTCCATAGCTAAGGATGCTATTCTTAAGTGAGTTTTTAACTGTGTTGTTTCTCTGTGTCATATAATATATGCATAATTTTGTATTTATTTATTTATTTTGTCATGTTTATGTAGTGTATATTGGAGGTGGTGACCCTTTGAGAGCTGTATGCAATGCAATTTCATTTTAATGTATGCTGATTAGGGTACGTTCAAAGTGACAATAGTTATTCTCTCTCTCTCTCTCTCACACACACACATCTATCTATCTACCTACCTACCTACCTAACTGCAGTGGACTTACTTCTGCTGTGGTTGTTATGTGAATCACCCATAGTTGTTAAGTGAGACATTATGTGACCACAACGTACAATTTTACTGCTGGTTTCTCTGTTGACTCTGCTTGTTGGAAGCCAGCTGTGGTGATCATGTCACTGTGGGATGCTGTGAATCTTAAATGCCCACCAGCTGTGAAGCCCCAAATCTCGATCATGTGATCACATGGATGCTGCGACCATCATTAGTATGAGAATCAGTTGTAAAATTACTTTTTGAGCGTTATTGTAACTTGAACGGACATTAAACAGGGCAGTCATTAAGTAAGGACTAACTGTATCCCTGAGGGATGCGATGACTCAGTGGCTAAGACGCTGAGCTTGTCAATCGAAAGGTCGGCAGTTCAGTGGTTCGAATCCCCGGTGCTGCCGTGTAACGGGGTGAGCTCCCGTTACTTGTCCCAGCTTCTGCCAACCTCGCAATTTGAAAGCACGTTAAAAAATGCAAGTACAAAAAATAGGAACCACCTCTGGTGGGAAGGTAACAGTGTTCCATGCGCCTTTGGCATTGAGTCATGCTAGCCACATGACCACGGAGACGTCTTTGGACAGCGCTGGCTCTTCAGCTTTGAAACAGAGATGAGCACTGCCCCCTAGAGTCGGGAACGACTAGCACGTTTGTGCGAGGGGAACCTTTACCTTTTAACTGTATACCCAAACCCACAGGGAGCCCAGGTCAATCCTTCCACTAGCTGTTGTGACTCCGACTCGAGCAGGTAGCAACAAACTCAGTCCTTAGTAAAAATACACTTTATTCAAACAGCTGGGAATTAATTCATTCCCAGCGCTGGGTAACTCAAAACGAAACAAAGGCTTCACAAACAAACAGTCTTTGGTTATCTCAAACCTGATTCAATCTGGATAACTGCCAAGGTCTTTTCTGATAAATGTCCAGAGCAGAGAACAGAGCAAAGAGCGCAGCTGCAACATTGCTTTCTGGCAAACTGAGACACTGGTGCTGGTCTCCTTTTAAACCTTATGGGGAGGTAATTATCTCTTGGCCCTACTCCCGAGGTGACCTCTCTGCTTGAGCTGCTCCTACCTTCTGGCAGCTCGCCTCATGCAGGCATTAGGAACAGGCTCATCGCAGTCCAATTCCGCCGACAGCTCCCCAGGCTGCTCACGGATCACAACACTATCCCCCACCTCAGGACCCTTCCCCCGGGGCTGACGATCCGGATGCGGCCAGGACGGGAATCATGGAAGGTGGTCACTACGGCAGGTGCATGCACGGACGTTGCATCCGACCAGGTGATGTCCTCATGCCCAAATCCCTTCCATGCCATGAGATGCTGGAACTGTCCTTTGAGCCTCCGGAAGTCCCGAAGGCTGGCAACCTCGTACATGGGTGGCTCAACTCCATCATGTGGTGCCAGTTGGGGACAATCAGGTTGGCAGAGTGGACAGGCGGGCCGCTGCGTTTTCCGTGTCGGAGCCTGTACATCCACTGGTTCCTGACCCGCAGAGACGGGTTCTACAGGCAATACTGTCTGGAGCAGAAGCAGGTCTTCGATGTGGGGGTACTCCGGTTTACTCAAGAGCACATCCATCCTTTGATTGTGACCACTGGGGCAGTTGTATGGCCGGTGCAGGGGCAATTGGTCTGCTTCCTTCTCGTCGGAAACATCCACAAAGTCCTCGAGATCAGCTGGCAAGGACACCCTGGTTGGGTCCTGCAGCTGGCCTGCATAGACTTGGAGGATGACACATTGCAGGCTTGGAAAAGCAATGAAGTTTGGGGTCCAATAGATCTGTGGGTCATGTGTCCGGAGCCAAGCCAAGCCCCAAACCACTGGAAAATGCAGGCCGGAGGTAATGTAAAACTGAATGGCCTCCTCATGAGATCTGATGGTCATGCGCAAGGGTTGCGTGGTGGCCGTAATAGGCCCAGACAGAAGCACACAGCCATCAATGGTCTCCACGAGAATGGGAGAGTCCACTGAACACTGAGGGATTAAATACTTGGCTGCAAGTGCCGCGTCCATAAAGTTAGTTGTAGCTCCAGAATCCACCAAGGCACGAGCCGGAATCCCCTGCTGATTATTAGGCAAGAAGACTTTTGCCGCCAAAATTAGGTGTCAGGGGGGTCCGGGCTCCACGTCTACTGGGCGTTCCTTGGTCTTGGTGCGCACCAGGTCCAGAGTCTCCCTTAGATCGGGCTTAGGGTGTTTTCTTGACAAGGTTTTCTGTGGCCTTGGGGCAGGCACCAGAACTGGCTCCCCTCATCGCTTCTGTGGGCAATAGGCGGCCATGTGCCCAGGTTCCCCACAATACAAGCACAACCCTCCTGAACGTCGCCTACTTTTCTCAGCCACCGACAGACGGTGTCTGGCTGCGCCTAATTCCATGGGCTTCACCCGTGGAGCCGGGCACTCCCGCCTGACTGGAACCACATGGGTCTCCTGGCGGGCACGTCGACTGGTCCGTCTCTGCAATTGGGCGTCGATCCGGAGGCACAAATGTACCAGCACGTTGAGGGTTGGAGAGATATCTATCCGAGTCAGCTCATCCTGCAACTCCTCTGATACGCCATCCTGGAATGCATCCATAAGGGCTGCCTCATTCCAGGCTGAATCCTGACTAAGCAGCCGGAACTCATTGATATACTCCTGCAGTGGGTTCCGGCCCTGCTTCAGGGTCTTCAGTCGTCTGGTGGCAGTCTGCATGTGGATGGGGTCCTCGTACATCAGTTGGAGATGATCACAAAAACCCCTGTAATCATCCAACAGAGGACTATCCTGCACCATCAGGGGCATGGCTGCAGAGTCTGAAAGCAGGCTGAGTACAAACCCCACTTTATCCCGGTCAGTGGGAAAGTCCTCTCTTTTCAGGCTGATAAAAAGCTGGCACTGTCCCATAAAAGCAGGAAACATGGCTTGAGTGCCATCAAACTTGTCCCCCTTCTATGGGGAGGGAGAGAAGCTGGAGCTTGGAGCTGAGCCATCTGTGCAGATTACAAAGCTACTTGCTGCTGAAGCTGTACAGTCACAGCACGGAGCTCCTCCATTCTTAGAGGTTTGTTGACTATTTCTTCTCGTGGGCCAGAAAGCAATCTGTTATGACCCTGACCCTAGCAGGTAGCAACAAACACAGTCCTTAGTAAAAATACACTTTATTCAAACAGCTGGGAATTAATTCATTCCCAGCGCCGGGTAACTCAAAACGAAACAAAGGCTTCACAAACAAACAGTCTTTGGTTATCTCAAACCTGGTTCAATCTGGATAACTGCCAAGGTCTTTTCTGATAAATGTCCAGAGCAGAGAACAGAGCAAAGAGCGCAGCTGCAAAGTTGCTTTCCAGCAAACTGAGACACCGGTGCTGGTCTCCTTTTAAACCTTATGGGAGGGGTCAATTATCTGTTGGCCCTGCTCCCGAGGTGACCTCTCTGCTCCTGCCTTCTGGCAGCTCGCCTCATGCGGGCATTAGGAACAGGCTCATTGCAGTCCGATTCCACCGACAGCTCCCCAGGCTGCTGACGGATCACAACACTAGCATAGTTTCCCTTTCATAACACAACCTCACATGCATTCCCTTTTCTCGGTCAGCATTGCACAACATGTTGTATTCCTGGTTTCCTACAAGGGATGTGTACTTCAAAGAGGCCACCTGCTCCAGCCTATGTTATTTTGCCTCTCCATGGAATGAAAACACAATTGTTCTAAAGCGTGCATGAGGGCTAAGTTGCAGTTTTCCCAGAGAATAGAATGAGGGAGGCTAAAGGAGCAGAGAGACACAACTTTATGTAAGCACATTAAGGGCTGTACAGATGATCGGACTTTATGATTAATAGAGCTTCCTGATACACATGAATATTAAATGCCAACAGACCCAGCTCCCCACACAATGAATTCTATATGAATCTTAAGATAAATCATTTGGTTAAGTTAGCAGCAGCTGTACCCCCTTGCTGCCAGCCGCCTTCCAAAAACCATTTCAAGACAGACGACGGGGAGACGGGGGAGAGAGAGAAAGAGCCAGTTTTCACAGGAATACTGTAATTATTTTTCTTTATTCAGAAGACTAGGAATCAAGGTAAATATATCCAAGGGATGCTTGGATTATATAGTGTTGGGGAAAACAACAGTAAAAGGCTGGGTGGGTGGTGTTAGGAAAACTCAGTGTCCAAGTACCTTATGTTGTGTCTCCACGGGGGAGGGATTTTGTGCAGATCATGCCGAACGTGGCATTGATTGATACTATTTTAAAAAATCTGTGCTCGGGTGGGGGGGGGGGAAGGCACTAAGGAAAAGAAGATGGCAGTATATGTTGTAAAACCATTCTCTAATGATCTAAAACATTTAAAAAATTTATTTTATTTTTGATACTTGCCTTTCCCACTGCCTCCTTTTGTGGCTGTTGCCCATAAGGTCAAGTCCAGTCTCCCATCACCTAAAAGCAGTGGTGGGTTTCAAATTTTTTTACTACCGGTTCTGTGGGTGTGGCTTGGTGGGCGTGGCATGGCTTGGTGGGTGTGGCTTGGTGGGCGTGGCAGGGGAAGGATACTGTAAAATCTCCATTCCCTCCCCACTCCAGGGGAAGGTTACTGCAAAATCCCCATTTCTTCCCAATCAGCTGGGACTTGGGAGGCAGAGAATAGATGGGGGCAGGGCCAGTCAGAATTTTTACTACCAGTTCTCCAAACTACTCAAAATTTCCACTACCGGTTCTCCAGAACTGGTCAGAACCTGCTGAAACCCACTCATAGAGTCCACTAGGAAGACATTTTGATTGGGGCCCTGTAAACCTCAGAGGCCTGTAAATCTTGATTCCAGCCTTGACATGGTGGCCTTCCGTCCTTTGGGTTAACCTGCAGAGGTGGTACACCCCTGCCTCCCTTGCCTTCAAGACAGTGTTGATTCCAGGTGAGTGCCTGGACTAATTTCTGGTGTTTTCTTGGCAAGTTTTTGTAAGAGGAATCTATTTACCCTTGCCTCCTTCTGACAGTAATTGGCCCCAGGTCACCCAGCTGGCTTCATGCCTATAGTAAGGCTACAAGTCACAGCCTCTCCATTTTAACTGCAGTATTTTAATCACTTCCCCAAACTGGATCTTTGTAGTATTAGGAATTCAGCTATCAATCTGCACTGAAGCTTTTTTATTTTGTGGGGCACTGTTATGTTGGTCTTTGCTTGAGCCACTACTGTTGTGTAGTGGATACCCAATAATGGATTCTGTAGAAGATATCCACCGGATACACAATTCAAATGTGTGTGTGTATGTGGTTTTTTTTTCATATATTACTGGAATTTTAGAGCAGCTTTACAAAGATTGTAGGACTGTTTATATATTATTCACATTTTATGCCACCTTTGTGCTGAAGCCACCAAGGAAGGGTACAACAAATCAAAAGAAAACAATAACTGTATAAAATGAACCATAAAACCATAATAAAACATTAAAGATGACAATAAAGCTGCTATATCATTTTAAAAGGCCACATTATAGTTTTTCTAAATATTGAGAGAGTGAGGGTAAATTATAACCTCAGGGAGAGAGAATTCTACCACTGGGGAAAGATAAAGGAGAAAGTGGTTTCTTAGGCTTCCATATAGGATGGTGCAGATGGGTTTTGCCTACGACTCTTAAAAACTGCATAGGGTAGATTTTTTAAAAAAAGACCCCACCGCATTGAATTCAGCCTGAAAAACCATTCCATTTTTATATCAGTTTAAGTCTTTCGATAATGGGGTAGGACAATTCTGATTCTGGGCAGTGATGTAGATGTTACCTTTTGCCCCAAATGAAGTTTGAGGGTTCTTGAAACAAGTTACTGACATCCAGGTTGTACATCCTAGGATGGACAGATGCTTTTCCTTTAGCCACCGATATGGAGATATAGATACATTTGTTTGTGCTTTAATAAAAGGTTGAGACAGGAAAAATGCTAATAAAATATTGAGATATTATATGTGTGTGTGTGTGTGTGTGTGTGTGTGTGTGTGTGTGTGTGTGTGTATGTATACATACATACATCATACATCTTACATACATACATACATATACATATACATATATACATATATATATATATATATATATATATATATACATATATATATATATATATAATGGTCCTCACCCTCTGGAGGATTTTCCTGTCAGAAGTGAGATCAACTCATCCACTCTCACACTCCTGGCCTTCCAAAAGAGCCTAAGGACTTGACTCTGTTACTTGGCTTTATATATTTCGGATGGCTGATTGGGTAGAAAAGATCTCCACCAGCAGACCATCCTGGTTGTTAGCTTTTTATTCATTTTTTCTAATTTTAATTGTTTTCTGGCACTTTTTAACTTTTTATTATATTATAAGCTACCCAGAGTTACTCTATCAGAGAGAACGGCAGTATAGAAATTTAATAAAACAAATAAATAAATAAATAGTAAATATTATTATTTCAATATTGCACACAGACAACATAAACTGATGATTTGCCTACGGCCATGCACGCTCATTCAGAAATAACTGAACCCAGAAGTTCCTGATAAGTGTCTCAATCTCCAAGATACTATTTAAAGTTATTTCAAAAAAGTGTGACACATACTTCACAGGCATATTATTTTTCTTGGTATGATGCAGAAATGGGTTGCCATTGCCTTGCTCTTGAATGTTTTCCTCAATTTCTCAGCCTGTAATTCAAGGAGACCTTGATAATCTCCCATTCAACTACTAACTAGGATCAATGTTGCATCTAGCGGGTGTCTGTTAGATGGGCAGTGATCTCTCAAAGTCAGTTTTCATTTTGTTTCTGAACGTCTAGTAATAGAAGATAATCAAGTCTACACGATCAATCAAAACATTATGTAGTGTGTTATTTATGTGTTAAATATGTTTATGTCATTATGCACAAAGTGAAAAGTTGTATAAATATTAAAGCCAACTTGATTGAACCCAGTGGTTAAAGCACCAGGATAGAAACCAGAAGTGGGTTTTAGCAGGTTCTGACCAGTTCTGGAGAACCAGTAGCGGAAATTTTGAGTAGTTCGAAGAACCAGTAGTAAAAATTCTGACTGGCCCCGCCCCCATCTATTCTCTGCCTCCCAAGTCCCAGTTGATAGGGAGGAAATGGGGATTTTGCAGTTACCTTCCCCTGGATTGGGGAGGGAATGGAGATTTTTGCAGTAACCTTCCCCTGCCATGCCCACTAAGCCACACCCACCAAGCCACATCCACAAAACCGGTAGTAAAAAAAATTGAAGCCCACCACTGATAGAAACTCCAAAACTAGAAGTTCTGGTCCTGCTGTTGACCAGGATTCTGATAATTCCGATGATTGGTTTAAAGAATTTTATGTTGAAATGACAGACATAAAATTCAGGCATTAACAGGCCTTTAGAGTTATGGAGACATAATCACAAGCTTGCAGCTAAACATGTAATCATAACCACATGATGTATGCATAAATATTTTTGTAACTTCTGTACTTTGTCTCTTGTAAGCAGTGTTCCTGCCATGTAACGAGGAAACTTACATATGCTTGATTAAAATTGCTTAAGTTCTTCCAGCCTTATGGTAGAGCTCATCTTTGTCCAGCACTGAATAAACGTGTAACCTCAAGAGAGTACCTTTTTGATTGCACTGAGCCAAACCTGGATTTCTGCTTAATATATCTTAGGCACAAAACCTGGTGATCTTGGGCCAGTCACTTTCTCTCAGCCCTAGCAAGGAGGCAAGGGCACAATTTCCAAAAGCACTTCCAAAAGTCTTGCCAAGAAAACAGAAGGGACGTAACTGTTGTGATTGCCTGAAGTAAAGACTAATATGAAAACAACAAAAATATACAGGATATAACAGCATCACAAGCAAATTTGGAAGGCTACTTCTGTAAAGTGTGGCACTCTTTATGTTAAATGTACACCCATTTAACATACACTTAAATAGTTTTCAGCAATTTCACTGCAATGAAGCCTGTGCAAAGCATGAGAAGGAGCATGTTGCAAAGTGCATTAGCACTTCTTCAAGTGCCAAAGCAGCTGTGTCATCCAGAAGGTTCAGTGTGGCTGCTTTGGGATCTTCCCAGGTGGTCTCCCTATGTGTCTACAAGCACAGCTGCTTTGTTGGGGATCTTGACATTTTCATTATATTGTTCTGAAAAAGCTGAGCTATAGTGATCCCAGGAGAGAAAGGGAAGTAGAGGAAGTCCTGGTGCAAGCAGCAAGCACAGTGATTTTGTTTTATAATGGCGTGAAAACATTCTGTCATATCTTATTAACATTCGGTATTTCTTACGAGAGAAACAAATCCATTATGGGCCTGTAGCTACATGATTTATTCTGCTGTGACTTCCATGTAAAAGGTCAGACCTGTGACTTGCCCATGGATATTTGGTGATGCTCTTTTAATAAAACAAATGAAACGTTCATTATTTCCTCCCCATGATTACGTCTGAATCAAACCTCTTCAGGAACTCTCTCCAGATGCTGCTCCTTGATTAAAGAGGCTACAGCACACTTCTCCAAATCCTATGGTATCACTCCTTTCTGTCTGCTGAATAAACAATAGAGATGTCTTTCTTGGGAGTGATCTATCTTTGCATTAGCAAAGAGAAATTATCCAACAGCTACAGGTGACTTTAGATAAGCAGGAGAAAGTGCAGTTGACTGATGTTTCCAGCTAGCCAGGAAAATCCTTTGGCCACAACAATCGACCTGCTACTGACTCTCTCCTGGTGGAAGCCATTTGTGGCTCTCTGCACACAATATTTAGTTCTCTTGCTGAATTGACATGCCTCATTCTGGATCTGGATTGCTGAACAGACGTAAACCAATTGAAAGCCTGGTGTGATCTCTTGAGGAAAACCTGGAGGGTTTGGAAACATTTTGATACAAAAAGGAGCCGATAAAAAAAAGTATACGGTAGAGATTTATAAAAATTACACAACCCGTGGGTAGGGTTTTTTTTTTTTTTTTGGCTTCCTCTCTTATCACACCGGGCCATCCAATGAAACTGAATTTGGGAACAGATTAAAGAAAATTTGTCACAGTGCACAAAGCTTCCCCTTGGAATCCACTAATTTGTGAAATAGTGCTAGCCATTCTTAATTAATCCAGTGATTGTCATCCCTGCCTGAAATGTCTAGTACTCAGACTAATGAAGTTTTAAAAGATGGTTTTGTAAACAACCTACAGTACGATCCTGTGTTATCAGCAGAGACCTACCATTTTGTTAGTTTATAGGCACTTATAAGAAACTTTCATATGAGTATATTTGGAATGTATTGAAAATAGAAAATAGTAAGTTGCCAGAATTTTTGGAATCCCATCCTTTTATCTCAATAAATCTTGCTAAAGAGGCTCTGTAAGAATCATGCTTGGAAAAGAAGGATTGGGGTGACATGATAGCAGAGTTCCGATATCTCAGGGGTTGCCACAAAGAAGAGCGAATCAACCTATTCTCCAAAGCACCTGAAGGCAGGACAAGAAGCAATGGATGGAAACTAATCAAGGAGAGAAGCAACTTAGAACTCTGTTGTCCTGTATCCTGTATTCTAAAAGGGTCACTTTAGGTTTTAAGAAGAACCCAAAGAGCCTAACATAGACTGATTTGCCATCTTGGATTCTTCTTCATGGCCTCGGATTACCAAACTGCAATATGGATCTTCTTTTTTGCTATCAAACTAGAGAACTGAGATAAAAACACCTTCCCACTCTTACATCCAGTTGCTACCATTCAATCACCCCCACCTCCCTTTGCTGGCTATTCTAAAGAAGGCTTCAGTTGTATAACAAAATAGGCCAAAAGAGTCATTAGCAAGACCCAGAATGGGGAAGAAAAGAAATAGGACCTATTGTAGCTACTTTATTGCCAGTCCTTCTTCAGAATGCCATGTCAAAAGCCAGCCTTCCTCATAGCAGTGAGGTTTTTGCCCTTCTTATGTAGTTATTTTAAGGCTCAGTGTGTCAGTTATACCCAGGAGTGAATGGAACACATCATACCTCAGTTTACTGTGGTAAGCATGTTGTGTAAAACCTGCATCTCTGAGCTGTCTCTTCTCATTGTGGGAGGAAGAAGAACAGAGGAGAAAGCAGGCTGAAGGGACAGATTTATTCTTCCAGTGGGGGGGGGGGGGAATCAGAAGGATCCAAGAGGAACTTGCTTGCTTGCTATCTCTATCCCTAATCTTTTTGGTGATCAATAGGATAAAAGGTAAAACAAATTGATTTTTAGAGTTTCATCTTTAACATTCAGAAGGTTGACATTCACCTTCAAATCCAACCTCCCAATGACTTGCATTTCAGTTCCCAAAATTCAACAATCCACATGAAGGTCATTTGGATATTAGGTTGTTCTTAGAGATGAATAAGAAAAAACAAAGTGTAACCTAATAGCTATGAATTCTATAGCCGACGTCTTTAAAATACATTTGTATACTCCAAAACGTCAACTGGAAAAACAAAAAAAAAGATGCATTTGTCACTTTAAAAAGCTTGTGTTGGGTGTGCTAATTCTCCCAGAAACTGCATTTAGTATCATTAGTGCAATAGGCAGGGGTGAGCTTTTAAACAGTGATGCGCGACTCAGTTTAGCTATTTGCCAATTTTATTTTATTTATTTCTTTGCTCTAAAGAATTGGTTTTTATGTTAGCAGAGGGCAATTTTAAATACACATCAGTTAACCAAACTAATTTTCCATTGCCAGTTTTCCTCCCAGCCAGTGTATTTTATATAGATCTCCAGGGTATGCTTTTTTAGTGGACAGCTGCACAAATGGTGATGCTATATATGCACTAATAAAGTTGCATATATGGGGAACGGTAAACCCCTTTTTGAAAGAACCCCTGTGCCTTGTAAATGTTTGGAGCCTATTCTAGTGTACAGTGTGGTCTTAAGATTATCATTCAATGCAGCCCCAGTTCTGGTGTATACAGACTTTCTGCCTCCCACCCATCCCATTTTTTGGGGGGGATCTCAAAACCCCTTTCTAATGTAGTATTTTACCCTCTTTCTGGAATTCCCTCACCTGCTCTACTCTATATGGTTGCCATCAGTGCTCCAGGGAAGGAATCCATTTTACTTATGCAGATGTCAGGGGAATTGAAAGCTCTGCAAATATTTTTCTCAATCTAAATTGCACACTGACCTCAGTGGGGCTGAACTCATAACATAATCCAGGTTATGAATTGTAAATCAGCAGCTGTGCAAAAATAATAATAATAATAATAATAATTTTAAAGATCCATAAATTTAGCTACCCGGGTCTGTCACTGAACAGATTTGCTGCTGCATTGGATTTCAATGCACACAGCAGGCTGGACCAGCTATTAAGAGATCAGGGAAAATTCATTTTTCCTTCCTTGTAAAAGTCAATGGCTTCCCTTTTGGAGGTCACAACGCAATCACTTGGGTTGATAACCAGAGCAATGCTCACGAAGGCCACAGTCACTTAGGAAGGACAGTTTGGGCCAAGGTAGAAGCAGAGTTAAGAGTCTGAAGGGCTGTGACGTCATAACATTTCAAACCGGCTGTTCAGAAACAGAATTGGTCTCTTTTTTTAATCTCTCAAGGAAGAATAAAGGCACAGAGGAGAAAGGCAGGAGATTAACAGCAGAAACAAAAGTAATACTTCTTTTCCACTTAAAAGCAGTTTCGTGAGCAGGTTGTACGATCCCAAACCCAAATCCTCTGTTAGTAGATGCTCATCTACATACACTATAGGTAAAGGTAAAGGTTCCCCTCATACATACTTGCTAGTCATTCCTGACTCTAGGGGGCGGTGCTCATCTCTGTTTCAAAGCCGAAAAGCCAGCGCTGTCTGAAGACATTTCCATGGTCATGTGGCTGGCATGACTAAACGCCAAAGGCGCATGGAATGCTGTTACCTTCCCACCAAAGGTGGTCCCTATTTTGTCTACTTGCATTTTTTTACGTGCTTTCAAAACGGCTAGGTTGGCTGAAGTTGGGATAAGTAACGGGAGCTCACCCCATTACGTGGCACTAGGGATTCGAACCACTGAACTGCCGACCTTTTGATTGACAAGCTTAGGGTCTTAGCCACTGAGCCACCGCATCATAGACTATACTATATATACTATGTATATATGTATATGTATACTATGTATATGTATACTATGTATAGACTAGATTATGCATAGACTATACCAGGGGTCTTCAACCTTGGTCCCTTTAAGACTTGTGGACTTCAATTTCCAGAGTCCCTCAGCCAGCAAAGCTGGCTGAGGAATTCTGGGAGTTGAAGTCCACAAGTCTTAAAGGGACCAAGGTTGGAGACCCCTGGACTATACTATAGGATTAAAAGGAAGTATATACAGTATGCATGTTCAGGAGGTACTTCATTGCTACCAGCTGCTAAGAGAAATGGCTTAATCCCTGCCTGAACAGGCAAACTGTACGGTGGTTCCGTCCCAGGCGCCTGATGGACCCTGAGAGGTTCCTGACGGAGCTTGGGCCATTCCCTGAGGATCTGGCCCATGGCACGACTGAGGACCTGGTCGTGGCCTGGGAACAGGCCGCGGCCGGGGCCTTGGACCGTGTCGCGCCTTTGCGGCCTCTGACCCGGCGTAGATCTCGACCGGCCCCGTGGTTCTCCGAGGGGCTGAGGGAGATGAAACGCCGGAGAAGACGCCTGGAGAGCACCTGGAGGTCCAGTCGCTCCGAAACTGATCGGACACTAGTTAGGTCCTATTCTAGGACCTACCTAGTGGCAATGAGGAAGCGGCGTTCCTCGCCTCCACCCTCATTGCGTCGGCAGATAACCGCCCGGCCGCCCTGTTTGGTCACCCGCTCTCTCCTACATCAGGAGGTGCGGGATGACCCTTGCAGGGACGAGCCGAGGAGTTTAGCGGTTATCTATACGATAAAATCGCTCAGCTGAGGGCGGTCTGGATCGAATTTGGGATGATCAAGCGAGGGAGAGGAGGCACGTCTTGTTGAGTCCATTTGGGATGAGTTCGACCCTGTGGCTCCGAGGCGTGGACAGGTTGTTGGGGAGGCTTCACGGCACGACATGTTTACTGGACCCGTGCCCTTCCTGGCTGGTACTGGCCACTCAGGAGGTGACACGAGGCTGGCTCAGAGGATTATCAACGCTTCTTTGTTGGAAGGGTTTTCCTGCCGCCTTGAAAGAGGCGGTGGTGAGACCCTCCTTAAGAAGCCTCCTGGACCCAGCTGTTTTGGGTAATTATCGTCCAGTCTCAACCTTCGCTTTGTTGCGAAGGTTGTAGAGAGTGCCGTGGCGCGACAGCTTCCTCAATACCTGGATGAAGGCGTCTATCTAGACCCGTTCCAGTCCGGCTTCCGACCCGGATACAGCACGGAGACAGCTTTGGTCGCATTGGTGGATGATCTCTGGAGGGCTCGGGACAGGGGTTATTCCTCTGCCCTGGTCCTATTAGACCTCTCAGCGGCGTTCGATACCATCGACCATGGTATCTTGCTGCGCGGTTGGGGATTGGGAGTGGGAGGCACCGTATATCGGTGGTTCTCCTCCTATCTCTCTGACGGTCGCAGACGGTGTTGACAGGGGCAGAGGTGGGCCGCGGGGCCTCACTTGTGGGGTCCCTCAGGGTCGATTCTCTCGCCCTTCTGTTCAACATCTACATGAAACCGTTGGGTGAGATCATCAGTGGTTTCGGGTGAGATACCAGCAATGCGCTGATGACACTCAGCTGTACTTTTCCACCCCTGACCACCCCAATGAAGTTGTTGAACAGAGGAGAAAGCAGGCTGAAGGGACAGATTTATTCTTCCAGTGGGGGTGGGGGTGGGGGAATCAGAAGGATCCAAGAGGAACTTGCTTGCTTGCTATCTCTATCCCTAATCTTTTTGGTGATCAATAGGATAAAAGGTAAAACAAATTGATTTTTAGAGTTTCATCTTTAACATTCAGAAGGTTGACATTCACCTTCAAATCCAACCTCCCAATGACTTGCATTTCAGTTCCCAAAATTCAACAATCCACATGAAGGTCATTTGGATATTAGGTTGTTCTTAGAGATGAATAAGAAAAAACAAAGTGTAACCTAATAGCTATGAATTCTATAGCCGACGTCTTTAAAATACATTTGTATACTCCAAAACGTCAACTGCAAAAACAAAAAAAAAGATGCATTTGTCACTTTAAAAAGCTTGTGTTGGGTGTGCTAATTCTCCCAGAAACTGCATTTAGTATCATTAGCGCAATAGGCAGGGGTGAGCTTTTAAACAGTGATGCGCGACTCAGTTTAGCTATTTGCCAATTTTATTTTATTTATTTCTTTGCTCTAAAGAATTGGTTTTTATGTTAGCAGAGGGCAATTTTAAATACACATCAGTTAACCAAACTAATTTTCCATTGCCAGTTTTCCTCCCAGCCAGTGTATTTTATATAGATCTCCAGGGTATGCTTTTTTAGTGGACAGCTGCACAAATGGTGATGCTATATATGCACTAATAAAGTTGCATATATGGGGAACGGTAAACCCCTTTTTGAAAGAACCCCTGTGCCTTGTAAGTGTTTGGAGCCTATTCTAGTGTACAGTGTAGTCTTAAGATTATCATTCAATGCAGCCCCAGTTCTGGTGTATACAGACTTTCTGCCTCCCACCCATCCCATTTTTTGGGGGGGATCTCAAAACCCCTTTCTAATGTAGTATTTTACCCTCTTTCTGGAATTCCCTCACCTGCTCTACTCTATATGGTTGCCATCAGTGCTCCAGGGAAGGAATCCATTTTACTTATGCAGATGTCAGGGGAATTGAAAGCCCTGCAAATATTTTTCTCAATCTAAATTGCACACTGACCTCAGTGGGGCTGAACTCATAACATAATCCAGGTTATGAATTGTAAATCAGCAGCTGTGCAAAAATAATAATAATAATAATAATAATTTTAAAGATCCATAAATTTAGCTACCCGGGTCTGTCACTGAACAGATTTGCTGCTGCATTGGATTTCAATGCACACAGCAGGCTGGACCAGCTATTAAGAGATCAGGGAAAATTCATTTTTCCTTCCTTGTAAAAGTCAATGGCTTCCCTTTTGGAGGTCACAACGCAATCACTTGGGTTGATAACCAGAGCAATGCTCACGAAGGCCACAGTCACTTAGGAAGGACAGTTTGGGCCAAGGTAGAAGCAGAGTTAAGAGTCTGAAGGGCTGTGACGTCATAACATTTCAAACCAGCTGTTCAGAAACAGAATTGGTCTCTTTTTTTAATCTCTCAAGGAAGAATAAAGGCACAGAGGAGAAAGGCAGGAGATTAACAGCAGAAACAAAAGTAATACTTCTTTTCCACTTAAAAGCAGTTTCGTGAGCAGGTTGTACAATCCCAAACCCAAATCCTCTGTTAGTAGATGCTCATCTACATACACTATAGGTAAAGGTAAAGGTTCCCCTCATACATACGTGCTAGTCATTCCTGACTCTAGGGGGCGGTGCTCATCTCTGTTTCAAAGCCGAAAAGCCAGCACTGTCTGAAGACATTTCCATGGTCATGTGGCTGGCATGACTAAACGCCAAAGGCGCATGGAATGCTGTTACCTTCCCACCAAAGGTGGTCCCTATTTTGTCTACTTGCATTTTTTACGTGCTTTCAAAACGCTAGGTTGGCTGAAGTTGGGATAAGTAACGGAGCTCACCCCATTACGTGGCACTAGGGACTCGAACCACTGAACTGCCGACCTTTTGATTGACAAGCTTAGGGTCTTAGCCACTGAGCCACCGCATCATAGACTATACTATATATACTATGTATATATGTATATGTATACTATGTATATGTATACTATGTATAGACTAGATTATGCATAGACTATACCAGGGGTCTTCAACCTTGGTCCCTTTAAGACTTGTGGACTTCAATTTCCAGAGTCCTCAGCCAGCAAAGCTGGCTGAGGAATTCTGGGAGTTGAAGTCCACAAGTCTTAAAGGGACCAAGGTTGGAGACCCCTGGACTATACTATAGGATTTTTTTTTTGTTTTTTTTTTGTTTTACATTTATACCCCGCCCTTCTCCGAAGACTCAGGGCGGCTTACAGTGTATAAGGCAATAGTCTCATTCTATTTGTATATTTTTACAAAGTCAACTTATTGCCCCCCCCAACAATCTGGGTCCTCATTTTACCTACCTTATAAAGGATGGAAGGCTGAATCAACCTTGGGCCGGGCTCGAACCTGCAGTAATTGCAGGCTACTATGTTCTTAATAACAGGCTTTTACCAGCGTGAGCTAAACCGGCCCCTGATTAAAAGGAAGTATATACAGTATGCATGTTCAGGAGGTACTTCATTGCTACCAGCTGCTAAGAGAAATGGCTTAATCCCTGCCTGAACAGGCAAACTGATTCAGCTCCATTCCTAGAAATGATCAACCTCACGTGGGGATAGAGAAAACCAACTCCATATTTCACAAGCGAACCCAAATATTTTTTTGTGTGTGAACTCTTATTTTAAGGTAAGGCTCGTAAGAAATGGCAAGAGCTGGGAGAATATGCAAGTTTGACTCTCTCCCTTGAATTCATTATTTAAATCAGCGGCAGGTAACCTTTCTGTGCTCAGCAGTTATAAATTTTGAAATTCTCAGCTATAAAAAGTAGGGCAGTGATACAATAAGATCACAAGAGAGAATGGGACCAGAAATGTCAGCCTGCTTTGTTTGGTATGTATGTACTTAGATACTTTAAGCCCATTAGAAGGTTTATGTACTTAGCTTCTCGCTGAAAAGTGACATAATCTTGGGGAATTCTGTCTATAGAAAGAGGGATATTGAAAGGGATGAAGCCTGTGTGGACTGTAAGTTGCTTGTTCACATGCTAAGTTCTTTTCAGTGAATTTATTTTTTAAAAATGAGAATTCGGATCAATTCTTATAAGACACCCCCCCCCAAAGACTTAATTTCTAATACATGGTCACATACTGCCCAGAGAGGTCTGTGACAATTTGCCGTGGCCAACTCCTACAGCCAATTCATCATGGCCATATCACCATGGACAACTCCCACAGCCAACTCCTCACGGCCATCTCAGCATGGCCAACTTGCCACGGACAACTCACTGCGGGACAAGAGTTACTCTAATATCAAAGAAATGGTGGAACAGAATCATTAAGGAAAGGATTCAAAAGAAAGGACAGAATGAAATGTGAATGGCAAAAATTATTTTTTAAAAAAAATTCTTTTAAATAATTAAATAGAATTCTTAAATTGTCCCTTAGCGAGTTGTCCCATGGTGAATTGCCCATGGCAACTTGGCTGTGGCAAGTTGTCCCATTCCGTGCCCAGATTGCTGGTCAGAAGGACCCAACAGAAACCTCAAGTTTGTACACATTGTCTCCCTTCTCTTCTTCTAGTGCACGGGTGTCAAACTCGATCGTGTCACATGACGTATCGTGACGTATCGCAGTGTTTTTTGCCTTTGTGGAGCTGAGGTAGTAGGCATGGTCTGCGTGTGATGCATCCACCTGCAGGCCGTCAGTTTAACACCCCTGTTCTAGTATCATTGTGAAAAAAGAGATACGCTATTTCCATTTTAAAATGACAGTCAGTTAGGTCCAAACTAAGAACAATGTTAGGGGTTGCTTTTTTAAATTCAGATACTTGAATGCTTCGTATTTCAGTTGTTTGCAATCTTAGACTCGATTGATACAATTCATGCAACATGTTTAGTTCCATCATTCAGAAACACAGAGAGTATTTTCATTCTTGCTCTTGGAAGGTTGGAGTTAAACCTACATAAATCTCTTGCATTATATCACCTTCTAATACCAGTGTTCCCATTCTTGGATCTTCTCCAGAATATCCCACCTCCGCTCCAGATTTCTGCTTTTCTTTTCCAACTGTCACACAATATTCCGTCATTACTGAATATCCTCATTAGACTGTTTGTTTTGGATTCTTTGGTCCTTTAGGCTAATTACAAAATATTTTTTTTTTGTACGACTGCAAACCTTGAGGCTAATCGTAGCATGCTGATGTTGTGATTTTATTTCTCAATGGGGCAATGTTGACTTTATTTCTGTCAGCACTCACCCCCTGAATTTGCTATTAGAGGGAATGATAATGATAATAATGAAAGTATTTAGCATTGGCTGCATTTAACCGTCTATGAATGTTAATGCTAAAGCTAGAATATAAATTAACAAAGCAAATAGTACGCAGTGATAATTAGCACTGAACAACTGACAGCTTAGAAATTCTAAGTGCAGTTTATCCTAAATCGAGCAAGTTAACAAAACCCAGCCAAGTTCTTTACTAATCATGATTAGGTAACACCTGTTTAAACAACAGGACAGTATTAAAAACTATGATATATTCATATTATTCTTAAACCTCAGGCATTTCTACATGAAATGCAGAACAAAATTCATTATCCAACACATCCAGAGTACATACCGGTATCTTTCTGAAAGATAAAGAAAACTTGGTTGATGGCAGAAACCAAGGGACAATGACAGGCTTCATCATTCAAACCTCTTTTGCACACACAAACACCCAGGAAAGAGGGAATGGAATTACCCATTCATATAATGCCCATAGACAGAGTTGATTTAAATAGCACTGGGCCACGGTTTCCCATGTGGAGGGCAAAACAGAGAAAATGCATAACAAGTTCATCACACTCAACACTCAGACTTGCACACCTTCTGTCAGGGGTCCTTGATGCACTCTGAGCTTGCTTGTTTTCTTGCAGACATTTTCATTACCCTAACTAGGTAAGATCATCAGAGCTAGTAAGGAGTGCTGTTTACCCTCAGTTTATATTCTAGTGTCTTGCCTGTCTGTGTGGGTGGGTGGGTGGGTGGGTGTCTTAGGGTTTCTTTGGTTGGGCTGTTAACTGATGGTTCTTTGGCAGTTTCTTGAGTGGGGTATTGTTTACTTTAGGGGTATCAAACTCGCGTCGTCATGACATTGTCACATGATGTATCGCGGCTTTTTACCCTTCGCTGAACCGGGCATGGGTGTGGCCAATGCATGATGCATCTGGCCGTGGGCCGTGAATTTGACAGCCCTGGTTTATTTGATTGTTGATCTGAAGTTAACCTTGGAGTTAATCTATGCTGATCTGGATGCTGATTACTGCTGGAGAGCCTTTTTGTTCTCTTTTGGGCTGGTTGATTGTCTCTTTTCCATAGTCTGTACATGTTGTTAATATCTATGTGTCTATCGATGGCTGATTTGTCAGAGTAACAGGTTTCTAGAAATTCCCTGGCACTTTTGGACTTAGTGCCTGGTCTAGGATTGTCACATTTTCCCAATTTAATGTTCCCAAATTAAAGAATTTTCATCATGTCTTCTGACTGCCAGTTGGTGTTCATGGATGCGTTCTGCCAGTCTTCTGTCCATTTGTCCTACATAGTAGTTGTTGTGGTTCTTACATTGTATGTTGTAGATGACTCCTGTTTTTTCTTCTGGGGTTGCTGGGTCTTCTGTCAGATTGTGGAACTGAAATACATAAAAGCAGTTTTCGATGATGTTACTGCCTGCATGTCAATTGTTTCAGCTTTAGTGGGGTTCATTGAGGGTGCTGATACACAGGCCCAGTCTGATTTAAGCAATTGATTATTGGTGTGGAAGGCAAATGAGAAGTAAAGTAAATAAATGGCACTAAAAAAACACATTTAGAAAAACCAAACAAAAGCTGTGTTTATAATGCTGTTCTGTTAACGTTAGCTCATACTTTAAAACCAAAGGTAATTTTAACATCTATTTAGCAAAAAGATTGATCTCTGGCAGCTTCAAGTATAACTCCCACAACTGGAGATATGAAAACATTACCAAGTAAACAGATACTGCAAACTGGTAAAATTAAAGCAAGGATTTAATTCTCTTGCTTTAAGAAGAAATATGTCGTTTCTTGCCTCTTTGATGGATTTCTCTTATTGCTTTCTCAGGTGGAAGCCAATGAAGTATATTAATATTTACTTGTTAGATGTATAACTGTTTTTCATTCAGGAGCTTAAAGCAGCACACTCGTTGTTTGTTCCTCCCACTTTTTGCCTCACAACAAGAGCCCTGTGAAATACGAGTGAACCCGACTGTCCCAGAGATACCCATTGAGATTCTGTGGCTGTGGGGGGGCGGTGACGGGGACTTGAACTGGGTCTTCCTGGAACCAGTCCAACATTTTAACCCAGAGATTATACCAGGGGTCTGCAAACTTGGCTCTTTTAAGACTTGTGGACTTTAACTCCCAGAGTTCCTCAGCCAGCAAAGCTTGAAGACTTGTGGAGTTGAAGTCCACAAGTCTTAAAAGAGCCATGTTTGCAGACCCCTGGATTATACTGACTCTCAATCTATTCCTTTAAAATGGAGATTAGCACTCTAATGATACTCTTAGATTCCAAAAGAATTGATATCCTGAGACCTTGTGGGGTGATATCTAAAAGTTGCCTTTGTGAAATTTTTGTAGAACTGAACCCAACCATTAGCAGTCTAAATGAATTAAATATTGTACCGAGGAGAGAATAGATACTGAGTGCCCAATTTAAAATTAATTGGCATAGAACAAGGGTTGGTTACAGCTCAACAATGGCCTTGAATAAAGAAAGTTCTAATTTTAAATCAATCCATAACATATAGAGTAGCTTTTTATGTTCAAACCTGCTTGTAATTTCAGAATCTATAGAAGAACACACAATACATAGATATAGATACAGTACACCAACAAAGGCCATTAAGCACAAACAATTGCTTGCTGAGAGCACCAGCTTTGCATCTAAAAATTTACGGTTTAATTCCCACCATGTCCAGGAGAATTTGGGAAAGTTACTTAACTAAATCCTGGAGCTTTGATGCCATCTGAATAAACCAAGAAGGGAAAAGGTGTGGATATTTCAATGTTGCTGAATGATCATTTTTATGCTTCATCATTCCTCACTGGCCATGTTGTAGATCAGTAATATACAAAAGCACCCTGGCTTTCTACTCGCAGTATAAATAATATAAAGCAAAAGATCTTAAGAAGTGAACGGTATTGCTTGCATTACTATGAATTGATAGTGAAGAAGAAATGACTCTAAAAATGGCACATTGACAGGGCCTCATTTAGTAAATTAAAATTTTCCAGTTGATATTGGAATACTCCTGCCAGGATCCCTCAATACTGCTCAAGTTGGCCGGAACTGCTGAGAGTTGTAATTCAGCAACACCTGGATGATTGCACATTAATATGTATCTGATGGTAGATATCATACAACTCAAAAGCTTTGTGTGATTTATAGTTACAATGTTTAGGCAAGGTATCTTTTGAGTTAATCTTTGGAGTTATTCTCAACTCCATTTTGTGGACGACTATATAGGCTACCCTGATGCACTGGGTTTTCTTTTCAGAAGATTTATCTCCATGATCATTGAGTGGATTTTTCTTTCTCTTAATTACTTCCCATCTCTTTGATCTGAGGTGTCTGAGCAAGCATCCGTCATGATCTGGTTTTAGAAACTAGAGCCTCAGCCATGTTCGTTTTGAAAGGTTGGTTCCTTTTTGAGATTCCTATTTGACTGCAGAAATCAGAACAAAGCTCAAGCTGTTACATCAACACCCAGGAACAAGTGTTATTATGTGCTATGACAATATTTGATGAATTCATATGTGCCTAGGGGAAGAAACTAAATAGGTGAATAAAGTGAGAATATTCTCTGCGACAATCAATATGCCTTCAATTGAATCGTCTCCACTGATGTGACATTTTGATTTTTCTGCACCGGATGTAACTATTAACTAGATTTATGGGATCTTAAAAGAAGGAGAAAGAAATTGGAAGAGCATAGACTGGCCTGTGTTAACATGCAATGGGCAATGGCACGAAAACAGACATGCCTGCAGAATCTTGATTTATGGTGCTGAAGACTGAACAACATTTTCATTTATAACACAAAGGGTGGGGGGATGTAAGTAAGCAGCAAGCAGAACAGTTGGCTGAGTGAAACAGCTTTTGAAAAACCAAGGAGCAGCTGATTGCAGCACTATATGTGAGGACATAGGTATTCTGTCCTGACTGCTATGACAAAATAAATGTAATGAGCAATGATACCACAACCTTAAACCTTTTGTGCAAGCGTTTTAACTTGAGTCACTAATATCAAAGTCACAGGTTAGTGACTTTAGCATTTGCCCCTGTGGTGGGTTTCACTTACCTTTGCTACTGGTTTGTGTGTGCGCCACTTAGTGCAGAGCATATTTGATGACGTCCAAGTGGATGGGTGGAGCCTCCCGCCACTGCTGCTACAGGTTCGCCCAAACTGGGGTGAATCGGTAGCAACCCACCACTGACTTACCCTCATTAGACGAGGATATCTGTAGCTCAGGCTTGAATGTTGGCATCCTTGATGCTCTCTGAGCTTGGTTGTTGCTTGCAGATGTTTCATTCCTTAACTAGGTAATATCATCAGTGCTAGGGAGGGTTGGGTTTCATTACTCAACTAGGTGACATCATCAGTTCTTCCTATTTATATGCAGTAGAGCAGAGCTGTCAAACTCGCGGCCTATGGGCCAGATGCGTCACACACTGACCATGCCCATTCCTGGTTTAGCAAAGGGGGGAAAAGTCATGATACATCATGTGACACCATCATGATGATGCAAGTTGGACACCCCTGCAGTAGTAGAACCTTCTAGTTTTGGTGAAGAATGCCAACTTCCACTTCTCCTTAGTGGAAGTTGGCATTCAGTTAAATCAATCATCAATAAACATAATATAAACCACATTTACACACATCTTAAAAAGACAATAAAAAACCTAGGAAGCAGCTAACACCCAGATAAGCAGGGATTAAAACCAAACACACAATCAGGCAGAAAATAATACTCTAATCAAAGGAACCACCAAGGGAGAAATTTAATACATTTAAAAATAAAGCATTTTTTAAATTCACGCAATCACTCCCACATATAGGTTTTCTTACTATCTCCATTTTGGGCAAATATGAGAAGGTGCATGATGGATTGTGTCAAATCTATTTTTTGTTGCCTGTCATCGCACTGGGATGGCACATCCTTTTTATGTGCTTAGCTTGACTCTGGGCAACGGGGAGGACTGGATCTTAGTCCTTATTGCTCTGATTAAAGCAATTGTTTCCCAAGAGGAAATCTGAATTGTAGTTTCAAACAACTGTTTTATTTAAACGTGGGAAAAGAAAGAAATAACAATTTGGGGTTTAACTGGAGGATTAACTAGACACTGATCTGATTTCCCAACATAAATTCTTCTCTTGAAAATAGGTGTGAGGCTTCAG
Organism: Ahaetulla prasina; assembly: GCF_028640845.1. Classification (NCBI taxonomy): domain Eukaryota; kingdom Metazoa; phylum Chordata; class Lepidosauria; order Squamata; family Colubridae; genus Ahaetulla; species Ahaetulla prasina. The sequence goes on from NC_080540.1 coordinate 139,330,248, forward strand.
TTTGGATCAGGTTGTATCATCACCATCACTTGACTGGATTTATGTAATTCAGAATACTTACTCCATCCATCCATCCATCAATCCATCCATCCAATTTCTATAGCTGCCCATCTCAGACAAGTGACTCTGGACCGCAAACAATCATAAAATCCATTAAAATCAGCATATACATCAGTGGTAGTCAACCTGGTCCGTACCACCCACTAGTGGGTGTTCCAGGTTTCATGGTGGGTGGTAGGGGTTTTGTCCGATACTGAAGCACTTTCCTTTTTTTTAATTTAATTGACTTTTAAAAAAAAATTTCATAGCATTATTTAAAAACATTTTCATTAGGTTTTCATAAAATTCCCCGTGACAATTTAAATTTCTGAAAATATACTATTTGTATCACCTGCGCATAAGTTTAGTTCACGTTACGTAAGTGAAACTAAATCGCACTATAGTGCGACTGCAAACAAAAGAGCCTCATCCTAGAATAGCTCACGCATCTCCCCCCACACCACCCAGCTGTAATAGACAAGCAGAGCTGGTAGCCGGCGCCCCCCCCAACCCAATCCACGATATGCAAGAGGCATGCGCAGATGACGATACATGGTGCATTACTGTGGAACCGGAGGGTGGTTAGAAAATTTTACTACTAACAGAGATACAAAAGTGGGCAGTAGGTATAAAAAGGTTGACTACCCCTGATATACATCATAAAAAAAATAGAGGAACACTTGGGGCTGTGACTCCCAAGCTGGAGAAGTGGCTTCAACAGATCCCAGAAACAACAAAGCTTTCTATCCAGAAGAGTACAATGCTAGGAACAGCTATTATACTGCACAGAATCCTCAAATTGAGAAAGACACATATCATCCATGGGACTGAGAAGGGAATTTTAGCAGCTAAGAAAAATTATAGCCATAAATATCAATACAAACAAGAACTGGTGTTCTTAACATTGGATCTAACTCTAAACCACACATGATGTTTCTCCTTCTGGGGACAAGGAAAAAATGTGACTGCCCAAGAGTGTGTGCGTTATTTTGATGTGTGTCTGCAGACCTTTCTTTTACAGCTACTTTGAGGACCAATTGACCTACTTAGCAATACTGGCTTCCGAAATGGAACAAGAGAGAACAACTGTCCTCTGATCGTGACACTTCTTTAAAGCAATGATCATAACCCAACATCACTTCAGGTAGTAGCACTTGAACTTGGGTAGAGAAACTGCACTGGAGCAGAGATTCTCCGATGTTTCAAGGAAGACGAGTTCACTGTCTCCCCTCAATCTACTCTCGGCTTAGTTCCTCCTACGCAGTGACTACCATCAAGGCTTTCTGCTTCCTTGTTGCTAAGGAACAGCTCAAAAGAAATGTTCACAAAAAAATAACAACAACAAAACAGACCACTTCCCTCCCTAGCAATGTCTGCATTCTTAGACTGGCCATTTCTTGAAGTCTTTTGTCCTGAAACTGTATGAATAAGAGATATCTTCTCAGAAATTCAGTATAGCTTATCATGAAGGAATGAGCAACAATTTTGCTTGAATCATGAGGAAAAAAAAGAACAAGCAGATGTAATAAGCAAGAGGTGCAGAATCTGCAGCCCCCGGGTCAACAGTAGCCTTTGCTGTGCCTCCTACTATAGCACTTAAACTTTTCTCTTCATGTGACATACGAATAAAATAAATGCTCTGAATATAATCATAATAGTGGTATTTTAATTTAGATTTAGGTTTTGCTCTTTCCTTGCTACCTTTTTGTCTTGTCCCATCACCTCCTTTTTAAAAATTAGTTTATAATATATAATACTGGTCTTGATGTTTCCATCTGGGATGAGTTCGATTCTGTGACTCCTGAGGACATGGACAGGATACTGGGGAGGCTGAATGTGACCACATGTTTATTGGACCTGTGTCCCTCCTGGCTGGTACTGGCCACCTGGGAGGTTACACGTGGCTGGCTCCGGGGAATTGTTAATGCTTCTTTGATGGAGGGTGTTTTCCCTTCCGCCTTGAAAGAGGCGGTGGTGAGGCCCCTCCTCAAGAAGCCTTCCCTGGATCCAGCCATTTTGGCTAATTATTGTCCTGTCTCCAACCTTTGCTTTGTGGCGAAGGTTGTTGAGGGTGTGGTTGCATGACAGTTCCCTCAGTACCTATCTAGACCGTTCCAGTCCAGCTTCCGGCCCAGTTACAGTACAGAGACGGCCTTGGTCGCGTTGGTTGATAATCTCTGGAGGGCTCAGGACAGGGGTTGTTCCTCTGTCCTAGTCCTATTAGATCTCTCAGCGGTGTTCAATACCATCGACCATGGTATCCTGCTGTGGCGGCTCAGGGGGCTGGGAGTGGGGGGCACCGTTTATCGGTGGTTCTCCTCTTATCTCTCCAACCGGTCGCAGATGGTGTTGGCAGGAGGGCAGAAGTCGACTCCGAGGCACCTCCTATGTGGGGTGCCACAGGGGTCGGTCCTTTCACCTCTTCTGTTCAACATCTATATGAAGCCGCTGGGTATGGTTTTGGGGTGCGATGTCATCCGTACGCTGATGACACCCAGCTGTACATATCCACCCCAGACCACCCCAACGAGGCCGTTGACATCATGTCCCGGTGTCTGGAAGCCGTACGGGTCTGAATAGGGAGGAACAGGCTTCAGCTCAACCCCTTGAAGACCGAGTGGCTGTGGATGCTGGCTTCCCGGTACAGCTAACTTACTTCATTGCTGACTGTTGGGGGTGAGTCGTTGGCCCCCACAGAGAGGGTGCGCAACTTAGACGTCCTCCTGAATGCACGGCTGTCTCTAGAAGACCATTTGACGGCCGTCGCCAGGGGGGCTTTTTATCAGGTTCGCCTGATTTGCCAGTTGCGCCCCTTTCTAGACTGGGTTTCCCTGTGCACAGTCACCCATGCCCTCGTTACATCCCACCTGGACTACTGCAATGCTCTCTACATGGGGCTCCCCTTGAGAGCACCTGGAAGCTCCAACTGGTCCAGAATGCGGCCGTGCGGGTGATAGAGGGAGCACCTCGTGGCTCCCATATAACACCTCTCCTGCGCGGACTGCACTGGCTCCCGGTGGTCTTTCAGGTGCAATTCAAGGTGTTGGTTACCATCTTTAAAGCGATCCATGGCTTAGGACCGGGCTATTTACGGGACCACCTACTGCTACAAACAGCCTCCCACTGACCTGTGCGCTCCCACAGGGAGGGCCTCCTTGGGGAGCCGTCAGTTAAACAATGTCGACTGGTAACCCCCAGGGGGAGTGCCTTCTCTGTGGGGGCTCCTGCCCTCTGGAATGAGCTGCCTTCGGGGCTTCGCCAACTCCCCGACCTTCAGACCTTCCGCCGTGAGTGGAAGACTTTTTTATTCCATCGAGCTGGGCTAGCCTGAATAAGTAATTTTAAATGGGGTTTTAGTTTTTATTATTGTTAGTTTTAGTACTTTGGCCACTATTTATACAAATTTTATTCTGTTTTTAATTTGTATTTATTGTATTTTTTAACTGGCTGTGAACTGCCCTGTGTCAGGCCTGGAAACCATATTAGACTTTAGGTTTCCAGACGCTGCCACATTTTTCCCCTGAGGGGAAGAAGGGGGGCTGAGGGATATGGTAACATTCTTCAGACGGTCAAGGTCGGATGGGGTTCACATCTGCAGGAAGAGTGGCAAGAAGATATTCGAATGAACTGGGAGAACGTGGGACCATGTGACCATCAAAGGGGTCAGGGGGGTGGGACTCTTGGGGTTTGTATAACTGGGGAAAAGAATCCGGAAATTCAGTTTTGGAATTGCACTCATCGTGTGCCAGTCTCCTCATGCTAGTAAAGAACTCTGGAAAAGAAATGTCTCTGAGTTTCTTTTACGCAGAAGAGGTATTTCTGGAACCCTGACACCCTGAGTCCTTCGGGAGAAGGGCAGTATACAAATGTAATTATAAATAAATTGTAAATAAATAAATACAAAAGTACAAAAGAAAATAGGAGGAAAATAGGAGAGGAAAAAGGGAAGGGAAAATTGTGGGGCAAGGGGAAGAAATAAATAAAAGTCTTTGACTTCCATCTCCCTTTTAGTGCAGTAGAATAAGATAGTAACATCAAAACACAACTTTTTACTTTTACATAGTAATATAAACTAGCCGTTTCTATAAGAACAAACATATTAATCGGTAAAACCCAAAATCAAAGTTTCATTTTTTTCCCACCTCGAGCACAAAACCCAGAAGCGGTTTCCAAGTAGAAACAAAGGTAATTGTATTTTTTTCCCCTTTAATCAAAGCAGTCAATTTGGCCATCTCTGTTAACTCTATCACCCCCCCCCACCTTTTAAAACACATCTGCTAGTCTAATATTTAAGACCAGGTGCATAATTTTAAAAAATTATGTTCCCCATCCTATATGATGTACTTATTCAATGCTTACATTTCTCCAACAGTCTTGGCAAAAGGAAGAACCTACCAAGTTGTTTCTTGATGGATTCTTTGTGATCTATATTGGACCTGATTGTGGTGACCTTCAAGGAAACATGGTGTCCTCCAATGGGAGTGTCTCACAGTTTTCCACCAGCATGGCCAAACCTACGATAACTATCTCATAAATGACACAAGCAATGATGGCTTACAGCATGCCAAGGCAGGACAAGAAGGGTCCATAGATATGTCTGTGTCTGTTTTCCTCAGCTTCATAGCTTTGAAGCAAAGCTGCCCTGAAGCCTTGAGTGATCTGGGTGAATGCAAGTATACTGTAAATGTGCATTGAAGCTTCAAAAGTGGACTAGTATGATATGCTTGGCTAAAGCTTTTTAAGAAAATGTGGGGTCTGCTGGGTAATATTGCTAAAGGACTTATAACTGGGAATGAATATCTCATGGATTTGCACTTGACACATTAGAACGAAAGAATAGCTGAACAGCTGCATCCTTAAATTATGCTGCTGGCAATCATTCAGGGCTTTCTTGTCCCATTGTTGCAAAGAAAAAGTAATATCTAAAAGGACCCCTTGGGATATGTCATGCTAGCCCAGACAGGTATTGACGGAAGCTGCTTGCTTACTCCTATGCCCTTATTATGGTGGTGAGAAATACTGTATTTCACTGAGATGGTTGCCAGCAGGACCAAAAGTAATTGTCTTTTCCTTCTCTTTTATGAATTGATAGGAGGAACATCAGGAAAATGGAACAAGTCACAACTTTCCAAAGATTAAAAGCCATAGTTAGCTAGCAAATATCCCCGAACTGCTTTCTTGGCTCATTTTAGTCGGTAGTCAGAGTCAAATTAGGCTTTGGCTTAGCAAACAGTTGAAATATCCAGCCCCTGGGCAGCTCAGCTAATTCTGCTGATTGGTTGTTGGGCTACAAGCCTAGCTGGCAAGAAGAGAAGAACACTCGAACTACACAAAAAGAGAGTGTCTCCAAATCAGACAAGTGACATCAAAGCCAATGGCTTCTAAATATAATTGTTGTATTGGGCAGGAACAACCCCCTCCCACTTCAATCTCTGGTAGCTTAAGGCTATGGAGTGAGCATCTGTGCCTTTTTTTTTATAGCTGCCAAAACTGCAATGTAAGATATAGTTTTATCCAGCAGAATAAGAGCATGGAAGGTTGCTGGATGGAAAGTGGACCAACTTCTCAGGCCTATTTCAGACTGAGCCATTTTCATTGTATGCTATTACAGTTGATGAGTTCTCTTATTTTAGCACAGCGTGATGCATGATCTTAATCTGCAAGTGGCATGTATCTATCATTTATGGTTTAGCGTTAAACAGTATGTGAGCAGGAGACTATGGTTTCTTAAACATGGTGCAATAAGGGCTTAGCACAATACATAAATCTAGCTTCTGTGTCTGAGACTTCACTGAGGCAGAATCGATCTGTTCTGTAGATCCATGATCGGTGATGGTGAACCTATTGCACGCGTGCCAGAGGTGGCACGCATAACCCTCACATGTGAGCCGTCGGCCCAGTTCAGCTCCAACGCACATGTGCGCATGCCTCCTGCTGGCCAGCTGGTTTTGGGTCTCTGCCATGCATGTGCTGGGGGCAGGGCATGTTCAGGGGGCCACGTATGCATGCACAGTGGCGGTAGGTGGGGTGCATGTGGGGGGCCCTCACATGCATGTGGGGAGGTGCATGCGGGGATGCATGGGCACATTGCATTTTGGGGCTTTAGGTGCACGCCCACGGATTCATGCACGCACATGAGTGTTTTGAGCACTCGGTCCTGAAAAGGTTAACCATCACTGTCCTAGGTCATTACTCCAAAACAGTGAGAGGGCATACCAGGTTTCTAGTGCATCCTTCTTGATAGACTTTCTCACAGAAATGTCACCTCCTTCACTCCCTTTGAAAAGAGGTACAAAGCAAACTTATAACATAGGAAAATTCTTTTCCTCTCCTTCCCTTGCCTGTCAAACAGCATTTTCTACATTTGATACCCAGATCCAATAAAGACTTAACAGGAAAAGATTTTCCTGAAAGGGGAAGAAAAGAATGATAGTATCAAGAGAACTGGGTTTGCTCATTCAATGTCAGTGTACATGTTCCTTACTGTTATCTTACACTGATCCTGTATCTTGTTAGTATCTTGTTAGATGATAAGCAAACTTAAGTTAAGCTATTTGCCACTGGAGTATGGAGGAGAAAATTTTTGAGAAGCAGGGAAGGCCCAGGTAGGAAACTGTTTCATATAACAAAACCAGGAGTACATTCTGATTGGAATCTAAAAAGATTCTTCTTTTCTCTCATCTTCCAATTCCTGTATCATGTTTAAACTCTCCTTGGTTTCCAATATTGGGTTTCTTTTGCTTTCCTTCTCCCTTTAGCATTATTCTTCTGGAACAGTTTCTCTGTGAAAGTGTTCCTGCAATTGGAAATTTCCAACCAACTGCAGATAGAGTCAAAAACAAAGCAACAGAAAAGTAGATAATGTGCTCGGTAAATTGGTTGATTTGCTGGATAGGAGAAGGTGTAGGCACTGTAGGGGGAAATTTCAAAGTCCTTTTTTTGCTCCTTCAGTCATTTAATGCCTGGATTTCTTTTTTTAACTCTCTCCTGACCTTTTCAGTTTTTCTTACAGCTGCCATCTCTCTCTCTCTCTCTCTCTCTCTCTCTCTCTCTCTCTCACGCTCACTCACTCTCAAAACTGGAATTTTGCTTCAGCAATTTTGCACTAACAATGGGAAATCAATTAAGGAAAAAAAGCTGAATTCATATCTTATTTTGTTTGTTTTAAGCATGGCTTAATGAATAAGTAAGTAGTTCACTCACAATGGGTGGGTTTACAGGTTGGTGGTAAGACACAACTTTGAGGAAAGCCTTTTGGATTGGATTGTCCCCAATGAGTTCTAGAAAAAAACGTGAGGTTTTTATATGAAACCTGGAAGAATTTATTATTGAGCACGGATCTCTTTTTTTCTCGACTATGAGTTCCAGTTGGTGTTGATGGGGAAAGCAGTCAAGCCTGAGGCCCCACTATATGGGATGCCATAGGGCTAAATGCACTCATCTCTCCTGTTAATGTTACATAAAGCTGTTGGTTGAGGATACCCAAATTTACATTTTGATCCTGGGCTGATCCATTGCAATTCCATGCTTTCCAGGACCAGGAATCTCTTTTTGTTTGTTTGTTTACATTTATACCCCGCCCTTCTCTGAAGACTCAGGGCGGCTTACAGTGTATAAGGCAATAGTCTCATTCTATTTGTATATATTTACAAAGTCAAATTATTGCCCCCCCAACAATCTGGGTCCTCATTTTACCTACCTTATAAAGGATGGAAGGCTGAGTCAACCTTGGGCCGGGCTCGAACCTGCAGTAATTGCAGGCTTTGTGTTCTTAATAACAGGCTTTACCAGCCTGAGCTATCCGGCCCTTTTTGCCCATACTTCAGTCCCCTTATGTAGACTACCACAATGCATTTCACACATTGCAGCTGATCCAGAAAATGGCAGAGCAGGCAATTATGGGTGCACAGGTAATAACTTGGCTGGGCAAGCCTTGCTAGTTATGAGTAAGCTTCCAGGAAAGGATAATGTTTGTAGTTCAAGGTTGAAATGAAAGGGTCCTTGGTGTTCTCTAAGCTTAGTTCTTTTCTTGCAGACTTTTCATTACCCAACCTATGTAACATCATCAGTAGAATACAACCTACTAGAACAGAGGAGGCAAACATGCGGCCTGTGGGCCAGATAGGCTGCAGGGTTGCCCCGCAGGCCATCCTGGAGATGGTGAGGGACTGGCCTCTGCCATCCCAGGATCAGTCAAACCCATCCAATCAGCCGCAATGATCAGGCCACGCCCAACCCGGCCCCCCAAGGGGAACCAAAATTCTGACATGGCCTGCAACCAGATTGAGTTTGACACCCCTGCACTAGAATATAAAGAGAGAGCAAACCCCATTCCTTGCTAGCACTGATGAAGTTACCTAGTTGATTAGTTCCCTATCTACCCATAGCCATGGTGGCGCAGTGATTAGAACGTAATACTGAAGGGCTAACTCTGCTCATTGCCAGGAGTTTGATCCTGACTGGCTCAAGGTTGACTCAGCCTTCCATCCTTCCAAGGTCACTAAAATGAGGACCCAGATTGTTGAGGGTAATATGCTGACATTTGTAAACCACTTAGAGAGGGCTGTAAAGCACTCTAAAGTGGTATATTTATTTATTTTATTTATTTATTTATTTGATTTTTATACATAATTTGATTTTATATATATAAGTCTAAGTGCTATTGCTATTACTCGTTTGGGTAATGAAACATCTGCAAGAAAACAACCAACCTCAGAGAGCACCAAGGACCCCTCTAGCTTCCAGGAACAATACAAGGTTCTGAATGTGACTTATAAAACCCTTAGTGGAATAGGGACAGCTATTTGAGGGACTGCCTTTTTCCCATAATTCAGCTATCCAACAGTTCTATCTGTAGAACTGTGGCATATGGTGGGAGTTAGGTGACCTGTTTTTTATGCCATGAAGCCTCCCACCCACGTGCCTACCATCCCTGTCCTAACGTTCCTTTTTTTTTTTACTTACTCTTTTCATGTATCCAAATTAAGTTTATACTTTTACCTGTTATCTTGTATGTGATTGACAAAATAAAATAAAATAAATAAAATCCTTTCAATGGACTTGAAGACCTGTTTTTATCCCCCTAGGTGTGAAATTAGGAAAAAACGAATGCTGTGGTAATTTTATTAATACATTTGGTAGGTTAATCTCTGAGTTGCTGCCTTGTTTTGGATTATTTTTATCTTTACACCGCCCAGAGTTGCTATGAGCTGGGCAGCTTATAAATTTGATTAACAAATAAATAAATACAGATTTACCTATGATTTTAACTAGACTCACATAACTTGGTAAGTTAAAAGAAGCAAAGCTCATTATGGTATAGGACAGGGGGCTGCAAATTTGGTTCTTTTAAGACTTGTGGACTTCAACTCCCAGAGTTCCTCAGCCAGCAAAGCCTGCTGAGGAACTCTGGGAGTTGAAGTCCATAAGTCTTAAAAGAGCCAAGTTTGCAGACCCCTTGTATAGGAAATAAATCCAGCAAAATGCTCGGCTGCAAAGAAAAGCTACCAAGGATGGAGAAATGGGAGCCAATTACTTTTTGGAAAGTAGAAACCATTCTAACCATTAGTCTTTAAATACTGGCTTTGAAAGAGATGCTGGTTCTGCTCTGTTAACTTTGTAACTTTCAAGAGAGGTAAGGGCAGTGGTTAAATTTCTCAAAGAATCCTTAACTAAATGCAGCTGTAATTGGTTTAGCTTGAGTTCCATCAGCAATGGATGGGAAATAATCAAGGAGAGAACCTACCTAGAACTAAGGAGAAATATCCTGAAAGAACAATTAATCAGTGGAACATCTTGCCTCCAGAATTGTGGATGCTCCCAACACTGGAGGTTAAGAAGATATGGACAGCCATTTGTCTAAAATGGTACAGGGGTTTCCTATACCATTTTAGCAGGGAGTTGGACTAGAAGACCCTTATCGTCCTTTCCGCCTCTTTTATTCTGTTTAGATAGAACTGTCAGACTTGGAAGCCATCTTTTGAATTGGGCCTTTACGGCTGTGGGAAATTGGGAGGGGGGATTGTATGGAACATGGGTGATCCAGCGGTGGTATTCACTTACCTTCACTACTAGTTCACATTTGTTCACTTCGCTCACACGCGCCACCTACGCGCATGCACAAGGCATCAAAAACGGGACGTGATGACATTCGGAAGGGTGGATGAAGCCTTTTGCAGCTGCCGCTACCGGTTTGCCCGAACCGGATAGAACCGGCTGAATACCATCACAGGGGTGATCCCTGCATCTGGGAGGCTGGACTTGGAAGGCATCTCCAGTTGGGATGGTGCTTTGATCGGATCATATGATGGACTTGTGGGTGTTGGGCAGGGACTTGAACTTTCCTTTGGGTGGGGAAACTCTGGAAGCTTTCAGATTCGGGTTTTCCCAGATGTGCCAATATGACATCTCTCATAAAATGTAACTTTGAGGAAACTCAAGCCTCAGAGTTTTCTTTCGTTGCGGGTGTTACTTGGAACCGTGACATGAACAATGTCTTCTGCATTATAGTCCTTTTCTTTAACTTTCTGAAGAAAAGTCCATGTTGCCATTTCCTCTGTGGAAAGGAGTTTGTTCAAAGATCCTTTTATAATATCCTTGCAAGAAATAACATCCAACTACTATTTTTGGACATAAGCGTGCTGCTGCTGTCTTTAACCATTTTTGTATATTTTCACTGAGTGTTAGCTGGGCGAAGAGAATATTTTACACCCTCAATGCCAACTTTCATTAATATCTTTTGCTACGTTAAACCTTTCAGTTTAATGCCTACCAGGAGGCAAACATGAACATATTTGGGTGCCTGTGGGTTGATACTCAATCATCTGAATGCTTTTGAGACCACTGAAAACTCTGGATCCTTCTTGTTCACTGGCAGAAAAAAGCACTCACGAAGGACTTGAATTGTGGCATACTATTACCATCCAATGTTCTACTCTGATTTGTGATGACATGTTCCATATGCTCTGAAAATAAGCCTGCTAACTGTAGACAAGAAGCCAAATCTTCACATTCCAAGTAGTTTTCCATAGTTATGAGCAGCTGGTCGCCTTCAGGATACACGCACCCCCTTTGTTTTCAATGAAAGGAAGACTTAAATGGGCATGTAAAGGCTCTGCTATGCTTAAGCCCCTCACTTTATCTGAAAAAACACCCACCTCTCTCAATGCAAAAGTGCCACAAAATTTCTGATCTCTCTTCCATGCCATCATCACATCATTGCCAAACCTTTTGCAGATTTTGAATGCATAGAACATAAAGCGGGGAGGGGGAAGTGTGTCTTGGCTGAAAAAATTTACACGGTTCTGTGTTGGGCAGTTGCATTAAATATCCATTTATCACATCCAACTCATGTGCACCAACCCATTGTAACTTTCCATATCACTTGTATTATTTTCTCTAATTCAAGATCCTGACACACTAAATACCTTACAAGATTAAAATCCCCTACTTCAGATATATTTAACATTGTACAACAATTCAGAAATCATTGTATTCAATTAAACCTTCAAAAATATTTCCAGAGGTCCTTGTATTCTTTAGTTTCTCTAGCTTAAGTTTATGGATCACCAGATTTTGGCATAAGAATAGGTTATTACACAGATTAATATTACACTCCAAATATTTTTGTTACAGAAGACCTTGCCTCAGCACACAGGGGTTATGTTGGATTACCTCCAGATTTCTTCAAGCTCTACAAGTCTATGAATTAATTAGCAGCACCAAAAGTTTGACTTGTTAACCTCAATTAACTTTGTTTTTAATGAAGTCTCCAGGCCATTTCCTACATTATTTTAAAAAGATACCAGGGAACTCTGGGGAGACACTGCGGAGTGTTCAGACACCTGAAAATATACTCTTAGAAATGCAGTACTTCATGATCACAATATGACTATATTCAGCTCTTTTCCTTAAAAATGCATTGCCTGATTGGCAGAGTGTTATTCAAGAGCTGTATTTGCCTATCGAGATTTCCATGAATACAGAGCTAGTCATAATAACTATATATTATTCTTTAGTAATTTTGGCAGCTGGCTACTCAATATTGGCAGGGGAAGACAAGACAGAGGATGCTAATGCACATGTCCTCCTTGTAGACTTCTAAAAGCCATCTGTCTGGCTAGTATGAGAATAGGAGGTTGGCCTGGATAGGTCATTGCTATCATCAGCTCTGCTAATGAAACCACCTTGCTTCAAAGTTAAGGCTATTTCATGTTGGTAGTATGCAGAATTTCTCCCATTATCTCTTGCTGCCATGATCAGAGATAGCAGGGTCTTTTGCTAAGGAGAGGCAGGATATTCCCCACTCCCCAGAAATATGCATAGCTGGGCTCTGGGTCTGGCACCAGCCGACACTGCAGGGTATGGGCAGTGAGATGATAGTGCTCATCCAAGATACTTGAGAGGCATCCAGGGGCATTGCCCCTCAGATGACTGGATGCAAAACCTTACCTGTTCAGGTGGGCACCAAGAAGGATCAGGTGAGAATGTTGTTGTTGCGTCAGCCTTCCTGCTGCACAGCAACCTCCCTGCCTGAGCTTCTTGACCTTGTGGCTGGATTGGCAATGAAGTAAACCAGGTTTATGGTCTTTCTCAGGCTTATTTCAATTTGCCTTTTCTAGGGACAAGGCTCTGAGGAGATTGGGAGTTCATGGCCACCATGACAACTATGAACCTGTCCCAAGTCATCCAGTGACCCAAAGATATAACAATGGTCATCTGTTTGACCTGGTTTTTCAGTTGGGATAATGTCAGGGTCCTGTGGATTTGAAGGAGATGTTGCTTTCTCTTCTGTCATGGTCTGATCACTCCCTGGAGAGCCTTCAGTTCTTCTCTCCACAAGGTGGCTGGGGCTATTAGATTACCCCATCCCATGAGATTGATGGACCCAGTTGGGTTTCCAAAGGAGTTTGGGGTTGTTTTGGAAAGTCTGTTCCATGGTCCAACCGAAGCCTTGGTGGCTGTGTGAAATGTCGTGCAAAATGGATCAATTGACTGGGTTTAGATGTTCCCAGGAAAATACGATAATATGGAGTTAATTTAATTCTGTATATGACTAGGTCCATTTGGGGCTAAATTCAACTGCTTGAGAATCAACAGAGTTCCCACAAAGCTCTTGACCTAGCTCTTGATGCAGTTAACTGTGTTGTGTGAACTAATAAATAGGTCACAGAATTAATAAAAGTGCAGACACAACTGACAAAGCCTCTAATCTTGTCTTATTATTATCCAAGCAGAATCTGCTTCATACTTCAGATTGTTATGTGTTGGCTTTGTTTACACTATCATAATGGTGGAATAATGATCATATTCTTCACAAAGAAATACAGTTATTGCTATTCTCTTATATTAATCTTCAAACACTGTAGAGTATGACTTTGCTCGCTAAAAGCTCATCCCTGGCTTAAAAAGAACGTAGAAATTTCTCAGTTTTGTACATTCAGTTAATTGGGGCATATGCAGCAGGCCTACAATACCACAGAGCTCATAGGATTGTTAATATCTTGTCTGAAGTGAAAGATGGACTTCAGACAGGGGTGGGCTGCTGGGGGGTTCGCAGGAGTTCGGAAGAACCTCTAGCTAAGATTCTGTGCAGTTTGGAGAACTCCCGAATCCAACTCCCACCCTGCTCCTCCCAGGAGTCCCTATGCGGTTTGTTTTGGATGCAGGTGAGTGCAGGGCATGCCTGGAGGCTTGGGGAGGGCAAAAAATGGGCCTACCGGAAGTTCAGGAAGGCTAGCTCCAGAGGGTCTCCAGAGCCCGGGGGGGAGCCATTTTCACCCTCCCAGAGGTTCAAGAAAGCCTCCAGAGCAGGGGTGAAATGCTCCCGGTTCTGACTAGATTAGGTGATCTGGTAGCAATCGTGGCTGGTGTTTCGGCAATCTGGTAGCAGTCGCTGAACCACTGACGACACCTGCTGCCCGAGTATCATTACTTCCTGGTATTAACCAGGAAGTAATGTGTTTTGCGCATGCGCAGATGGTCTGCACCTGCATGTTACAGGCACATGCATGCGAGCAAAGTGCGTGCATGGGGGGGCATGTAAGCTTCCAAGCCGGTAAGGAAGGTAAGTCAATTTCACCCTTGCTCCAAAGCCTGGGGAGGGCAAAAACGCCCCGCCCCCAGCTGTGGTGCAGGAGACTGACTAGGCCATACCCACCATGGTCACATCCACCCAGCAACTGGGCAGAGAACCCCTTGCTAAAATTTTTGAAGCCCACCCCTGACTTCAGACACTGAAGAGGAAAATCAGACTGCTGTTCTGTCCCCATTCTAGTTTTTGCTATTTGGAACTTCCCGTTTTCAAGAAATCCCTATTTCATAATGTCCCTAGAGAAGGTATAGTGGTCGTGGTTAATGATAGATGGGATTTGCTACCAAGAATCCTAAATATTGCAAGATCCTGGTATGCTTGCAGTCAGCCTGTGAAGATATAGATTCTTTAATTTAAAAAACAGGAAAAACATTAAATGAATGCCTGGTTTTTAGTTCTTTTGGGGCAATATGGGGGGTGGGGTGGGGAGTGGACGCTCTTAGAATGTCTCATCTCATTAAATTGTCTTTATCAGTATGCTTTCCATTAAAATACAGATAGATTTTAGTGCACAATGACTGGAAGAAAAAGAAATCTGCTTATATAGTATAGGTGCCAAACTACTTCAGCTTGTATTTGCATTCACTACCATATGCACAATTTAGCTTTTGGCATGTACAGTGCTGGATTCTGTATGTACTGAACATAATAAATTGTTTGGAGGCCTACATTGGTAATATTTTCCTCACGTCTAGAAAGATTTGCAGCGATACTGCAACTTAGGCCCTGAGTTATTTACAACATCCAAGATCCTGAGAGGAAAAACAAGGCTATCCAAAATGCTACAAATATCAAGGAACTGGGAGAATTCCAAATTAAACAGGGGAGAATATTAAATGAACAAATCTGCTACTCATCAAATAAAACCCGAGTTAACAAAAGAATGTGTGGCATGGTTGCGTGTGGATATTGGCAATGGGCTAGGAATGCCATTTGTTGGACATGGAGATGAGATTCCAAGCCAATCTTGAATGAAATTCTGCAAAGCCCACTCAGTTTAGACTGTTTTCAGTTTTACTTTTGGGTAATGAAATTGGCTCGCACTGCCTTCTGCAGCTTCCAGTAATTTCAGAGGACAGGAGCAGAGACTAATAGGAATGTAGCTCCAATATACTCATCTTAACCAGAGGCTACCTTAGAGGATTGTGAAAAAAGTCATGACTTCAGCTCCGGTCTATGCCAGAGACTGAATAAGATAAAGAGTTATGAACTTCAACTTATGGCTTGGTTGACAGACAGGTAGTCCTCAATTTGCGACCAGAATTGGCACCAGAATTTCCATTGCTAAGCCAGACAGCTGTTAAGTGAGTTGTACCTGATTTTACAACCTTTTTGACAGAGCTGTTGTTAAGAGAATTATATGGTTGTTAAGTAAATCATGTGGTTGTTAAAGAAATCCAACTTCCCCCCATTGAATTTGTTGGAAGCCAGCTCTGGAAGAACACAAACGGTGTTCACATGAACCCAGGATGCTACAGCTGTCATAAATAGATACTTTGCTAAATTTCAATCACATGACTGTGGGAAGGCTGAGCTGGTCATAAATGCAACCACTAGTTAAGTCACATTCACAGTGTTGTTGTAACTTTGAACTGCCGCTAAACAAATGGTTGCAAGTTGAGGAGTATCTGTATTGGATCTCACCAGTGGTGGGATTCAAGTAATTTAACAACCGGGTTCTCTGCCCTAATGATTTCTTCCAACAACCAGTTTGCCAAACTGCTCGGAAAGTTAACAACCGGTTCTCCTGAAGTGGTGTGAACTGGCTGAATCCCACCACTGGATCTCACCATGATAATGTGCATTCGGTTTTGGCATAATGGCTATTGTAAGTTTGCAAATCATGATTATAGCTTAACACATGTCATTAGTTTTCTGTCCTGTCTTTCTCCAGGAGTTGAAAGCATCATAATTGCTATTTCCTCCCTCAATCTGTCCTCACAGCCACAGATCTAATTAGGTTGAGCTGAAAGATAATGACAACTTCAGAGTCATCCAGTAACCTTCCATGGTCAAAGGTGGACTTAAACACTGATTATAAATAGAAAAGCAGTATAAATATTAAGAAAGTAAGCAAACAAACAAACAGCTCTCTTCCACTCAGAATGATATTTGCAATTGCATGATCGAAATGTCAAAGTATTTTTCTATGTGCACTGTAATATTTATTTGTCTCTTTTTTCTATCTACTACTAAAACTCTCCTGTCTGTCTGTGTGTAACCTTTAACTAGGAGAAACAGTGCATTGCAAGGCAACCATTTTTAAACCAAGGTTTAAACCAGTTTTTAAACCGAAGTATCACAAATGAGCTAACTTACAGAATGTGACCAAAATACGGCGCTCATGACTTCCATGGAATTGAAATTTGGCAAAATATACAAAATGTTTTATGATATGAAAATTTTCATAAAACGTGGTGTAATGGAAATTGTCATTCAAGCATTCCTGATGCTTGACTATGGTATATAGTTCAGCATGAATTGTTTTCAAGGAGGTTACTTTTCAGAATACCTTCCTGAATTTAAGAACGGTTTCAGTACATTAGAACCTCTGTCTTTCTTGAAGGCATTGAAGAATCTGGTAAGGAAATATTTTGAAATGATGACCTAATGGGTCATGGGCTATCCGGTTACTTTCAGTGGTGGGATTCAGCCAGTTCGCACCACTTCGGGAGAACCGATTGTTAACTTTCTGAACAGTTTAGTGAACTGGTTTTGGAAGAAATAATTAAGGCAGAGAACCGGTTGTTAAATTATTTGAATCCCAACACTGGTTACTTTTATAAACTCTAGCCAGCAAACATACCTAACATTCCTTTCTCAGCCTGTTTTCCTCACAACAACAACCCTGTAAGGTGGGTTGGGTTGAGAGAGAGTGTGATTGTCCCAAAAGTCACTGAACTGGTTTTCACGCCTAACATGAGACCAGAATTTACAGTCTCCCAGTTTATAGACTGGTGCCTTAATCACTAGACCAAGCTGGCTCATCATATGTTTACATCAACAATATGGTGACAGTTACCAACTTGAACATTTTTACCTCCTCACTGTGGGTACTCCCAGGGGTGGGATTCTACCGGTTTGGACCGGTTCAGGGAAACCGGTAGCTCCGACAATCAGCTGGGAGTGAACCGGTTTGCTCCGACAATAAGGTGGGCCCGCCTGCCCCTGCGCTTTACTGGCCTATATCTTCTCAGCTGATTCATGTGGCAGAGATTGGCACGCCTCAGCTGTGTTACTCCCCAGCAGTAACGCAGAAGGTAAATTTCCGTAAAATTGTGCACGCCCGCGCAGCGCGAGCGTTCACCCAACCGGTTGTTAAACCAGCAGGATCCCACCACTGGGTACTCCTGACTGTATCTCTCTCTAATATGTCCCATTGTTAATTTACCGTATATACTCGAGTATAAGCCGATCCGAATATAAGCCGAGGCACCTAATTTTACCACAAAAACTGGGAAAAACTATTGACTCGAGTATAAGCCGAGGGTGGGAAATGAGGCAGCTACTGGTCAATGTAAAAAATAAAGATAGAGCCAAGTAAAATAACATGAATATTTATTTGAACGAAAAACAATAAAAGTGCAAAAGGGGGAAGGAGGATTCCCAGCTTTAGAAAATTTAGAACTACGCCGCCTTTGGTATGACCTGAGCATAGCTCATAAAATTATCTGCTACAATGTACTTCCTATCAATGACTACTTCAGCTTCAACCACAACAATACACGAGAACACAATAGATTCAAACTTAAAAGTGAACCTCTCCAATCTAGATTGCAGAAAATGTGACTTCAGTAACAGAGTTGTTAATGCCTGGAATGTGCTACCTGACTCTGTGGTCTCTTCCCAAAATCCCCAAAGCCTTAACCAAAGACTATCTAGTATTGACCTCACCCCATTCCTAAGAGGTCTGTAAGGGGCGTGCATAAGAGCACCAGCGTGCCTACCGTCCCTGTCCTAATGTTCCCTTTAGTTGTATTCCTTTTATGTATTCAATTCATGCTTATATTTATATAATTATTTAATATGTATTTGACAAAATAAAATGAATGAATGAATGAATGAATAGAATAGAATAGAATAGAATTTTTATTGGCTAAGTGTGATTGGACACACAAGGAATGAATGAATGAATGAATGAGTGAGTGAGTTACTTCAACAACATTGTCTCACAGAAATTGACAATACAACTGCAAGCATGAAAATGAGTCCTCCTTTAGCTTCCAAGGGACCAGGGTGCCTCTGAAGGTCAGTGCTCTAAGCACTAAGAACCCAGCACAAATCTAAGCCTGTATGCACACCAATAGAGAAGGTTAATTTTCATAGACGTTGGGGTGGCTCTTTTTTTTTTTTTTTGGCAGGGCAATAAGGGTCTCTAATATCATTAAACCCAAGTGTGAGGAAAAAGACAGCAGCTAAAATGTTAAGGCCAGTTGTGTGACCTTCTCCAATACAGTTGGCCTGGCTGTTTGCCAAAACTTAAAACACCCTCCATCCCCCTCCTGCTAAAGCTTCTTTCTTAAAACAATTGTGGTCTTTGCCTTTCATTGTGCCAATCGACTTTAGAAGTCTGTGTGTGTGTGTGTGTGTGTGTGTGTGTGAGAGAGAGAGAGAGAGAGAGAGAGAGGGAGGGAGGGAGGGAGGGAGTGCAAAAGGGGGAAGGAGGATTCCCAGCTCTAAACAAAGGGAAATCCCGGAATGCCAGCGCGAAAGGCGGTGCTCACGTTCCTCCTCCCTTGCACAAAAGCCCCAACATGATATTGGAATTGGATGCCATTATATACCTGCTGAGGGGATAATTTGAATAACTTGAAAGATATAAAAGCTCTAAACATATTTGTTTAAAAATCTAAAATCTATACTTAAAATAAATGAATATAAAGTAATAAAGTTCTTTAAAGTTGTAATTCACTTTGCTGCTGAAAAAGAAAAGAAGCTTAACACCTTAAATGGTATTTATTAACTGAAATATCATCAAATCAAATATATAATGAGGTATATTATAATGACCTTTGTTTTCAGAAAGAAGCATGATGGAAGTTTTTCAATAAAGGGAAATATAGAAAAACATTAAATGAATGCCTGGTTTTTAGTTCTTTTGGGGCAATATGGGGGGTGGGGTGGGGAGTGGACGCTCTTAGAATGTCTCATCTCATTAAATTGTCTTTATCAGTATGCTTTCCATTAAAATACAGATAGATTTTAGTGCACAATGACTGGAAGAAAAAGAAATCTGCTTATATAGTATAGGTGCCAAACTACTTCAGCTTGTATTTGCATTCACTACCATATGCACAATTTAGCTTTTGGCATGTACAGTGCTGGATTCTGTATGTACTGAACATAATAAATTGTTTGGAGGCCTACATTGGTAATATTTTCCTCACGTCTAGAAAGATTTGCAGCGATACTGCAACTTAGGCCCTGAGTTATTTACAACATCCAAGATCCTGAGAGGAAAAAAAAAAGGCTATCCTAAATCCTACAAATATCAAGGAACTGGGAGAATTCCAAATTAAACAGGGGAGAATATTAAATGAACAAATCTGCTACTCATCAAATAAAACCCGAGTTAACAAAAGAATGTGTGGCATGGTTGCGTGTGGATATTGGCAATGGGCTAGGAATGCCATTTGTTGGACATGGAGATGAGATTCCAAGCCAATCTTGAATGAAATTCTGCAAAGCCCACTCAGTTTAAACTGTTTTTCAGTTTTTACTTTTGGGTAATGAAATTGGCTCGCACTGCCTTCTGCAGCTTCCAGTAATTTCCAGAGGACAGGAGCAGAGACTAATAGGAATGTAGCTCCAATATACTCATCTTAACCAGAGGCTACCTTAGAGGATTGTGAAAAAAGTCATGACTTCAGCTCCGGTCTATGCCAGAGACTGAATAAGATAAAGAGTTATGAACTTCAACTTATGGCTTGGTTGACAGACAGGTAGTCCTCAATTTGCGACCAGAATTGGCACCAGAATTTCCATTGCTAAGCCAGACAGCTGTTAAGTGAGTTGTACCTGATTTTACAACCTTTTTGACAGAGCTGTTGTTAAGAGAATTATATGGTTGTTAAGTAAATCATGTGGTTGTTAAAGAAATCCAGCTTCCCCCCATTGAATTTGTTGGAAGCCAGCTCTGGAAGAACACAAACGGTGTTCACATGAACCCAGGATGCTACAGCTGTCATAAATAGATACTTTGCTAAATTTCAATCACATGACTGTGGGAAGGCTGAGCTGGTCATAAATGCAACCACTAGTTAAGTCACATTCACAGAGTTGTTGTAACTTTGAACTGCCGCTAAACAAATGGTTGCAAGTTGAGGAGTATCTGTATTGGATCTCACCAGTGGTGGGATTCAAGTAATTTAACAACTGGGTTCTCTGCCCTAATGATTTCTTCCAACAACCAGTTTGCCAAACTGCTCGGAAAGTTAACAACCGGTTCTCCTGAAGTGGTGTGAACTGGCTGAATCCCACCACTGGATCTCACCATGATAATGTGCATTCGGTTTTGGCATAATGGCTATTGTAAGTTTGCAAATCATGATTATAGCTTAACACATGTCATTAGTTTTCTGTCCTGTCTTTCTCCAGGAGTTGAAAGCATCATAATTGCTATTTCCTCCCTCAATCTGTCCTCACAGCCACAGATCTAATTAGGTTGAGCTGAAAGATAATGACAACTTCAGAGTCATCCAGTAACCTTCCATGGTCAAAGGTGGACTTAAACACTGATTATAAATAGAAAAGCAGTATAAATATTAAGAAAGTAAGCAAACAAACAAACAGCTCTCTTCCACTCAGAATGATATTTGTAATTGCATGATCGAAATGTCAAAGTATTTTTCTATGTGCACTGTAATATTTATTTGTCTCTTTTTTCTATCTACTACTAAAACTCTCCTGTCTGTCTGTGTGTAACCTTTAACTAGGAGAAACAGTGCATTGCAAGGCAACCATTTTTAAACCAAGGTTTAAACCAGTTTTTAAACCGAAGTATCACAAATGAGCTAACTTACAGAATGTGACCAAAATACGGCGCTCATGACTTCCATGGAATTGAAATTTGGCAAAATATACAAAATGTTTTATGATATGAAAATTTTCATAAAACGTGGTGTAATGGAAATTGTCATTCAAGCATTCCTGATGCTTGACTATGGTATATAGTTCAGCATGAATTGTTTTCAAGGAGGTTACTTTTCAGAATACCTTCCTGAATTTAAGAACGGTTTCAGTACATTAGAACCTCTGTCTTTCTTGAAGGCATTGAAGAATCTGGTAAGGAAATATTTTGAAATGATGACCTAATGGGTCATGGGCTATCCGGTTACTTTCAGTGGTGGGATTCAGCCAGTTCGCACCACTTCGGGAGAACCGATTGTTAACTTTCTGAACAGTTTAGTGAACTGGTTTTGGAAGAAATAATTAAGGCAGAGAACCGGTTGTTAAATTATTTGAATCCCAACACTGGTTACTTTTATAAACTCTAGCCAGCAAACATACCTAACATTCCTTTCTCAGCCTGTTTTCCTCACAACAACAACCCTGTAAGGTGGGTTGGGTTGAGAGAGAGTGTGATTGTCCCAAAAGTCACTGAACTGGTTTTCACGCCTAACATGAGACCAGAATTTACAGTCTCCCAGTTTATAGACTGGTGCCTTAATCACTAGACCAAGCTGGCTCATCATATGTTTACATCAACAATATGGTGACAGTTACCAACTTGAACATTTTTACCTCCTCACTGTGGGTACTCCCAGGGGTGGGATTCTACCGGTTTGGACCGGTTCAGGGAAACCGGTAGCTCCGACAATCAGCTGGGAGTGAACCGGTTTGCTCCGACAATCAGGTGGGCCCGCCTGCCCCTGCGCTTTACTGGCCTATATCTTCTCAGCTGATTCATGTGGCAGAGATTGGCACGCCTCAGCTGTGTTACTCCCCAGCAGTAACGCAGAAGGTAAATTTCCGTAAAATTGTGCACGCCCGCGCAGCGCGAGCGTTCACCCAACCGGTTGTTAAACCAGCAGGATCCCACCACTGGGTACTCCTGACTGTATCTCTCTCTAATATGTCCCATTGTTAATTTATTTATTAAATTTATATAACCGCTTCGGTCTGAAGAGCAACTGTGGGCAGTCTCATAAAATGAGTCTATGTGTTTAAGAAACAAAAAGAACTTTTCTATCTTCCTTTTCTTCAGTATGTACTTTAGACAGAAGTGAGGCTTTTGTATCCTGGCTTTCTTCCTTAGACAAAACATAATTCTTTACTGGTTAGCTCACTAAGAAACGAAATAGGGAAGAATCAAAAGGAAGGTTGCAGAACTAAGTTGCTACCATTCCACAAAAAAAAAGCTTCAGGTCCTCCCTGTTGTCTTTACACCCAGGTTAAAAGGTATGAGAAAACTGGCATCTATATAAAATACCTGAATGAGTTTTACTGCAGGTTTGAAAGGAAACTACAGCCACCTATCTCCACAACCCCCATCTCAGACACACCAACAACAGCCAAGCCTCCTACAACTGACCCCATTTCATTGGGTTCACAACCCCTAGTGATCACAGAAAAGGAAGTGCAGGACCTATTTCACAGACAAAAGCCAGGAAAAGCTCCAGGCCCAGATAAGATAACTCCTTCTTGCTTAAAAGTCTGTGCTGACCAATTGGCCCCCATCTTCACCCATATTTTCAATAAATCACTAGAGATGTGTTATGTTCCTTCTTGCTTCAAACGCTCTACCATCATCCCAGTGCCGAAGAAGCCCACCATCAAGGAACTGAATGACTACAGACCAGTTGCTTTAACATCTGTAGTCATGAAAACCTTTGAAAGGCTAGTGCTGTCCTACTTGAAAACCATCACGGATCCCCTGTTAGACTCCTTGCAATTTGCATACCGAGCAAATAGATCAACAGATGATACTGTTAATATGGCTCTGCACTACATCCTACAACATCTTGAGTCTCCAAAGACCTATGTAAGGGTCCTCTTTTTAGACTTTAGTTCAGCATTCAATACCATCATTCCAGACACTCTTCTAACTAAGCTAAACCAGCTACAGGTATCGGAACAGACTTGTAAGTGGATCATAAGCTTCCTAACAAACAGGAAGCAGCAGGTGAAGCTAAGCAAGATCACATCAAATACCTGTACAATTAGCACAGGCCCCCCCCCCAAGGCTGTGTGCTCTCCCCACTTCTCTTCTCTCTGTATACCAATGACTGCATCTCCAATGATCCATCTGTTAAGCTACTGAAGTTCGCAGATGACACAACAGTGATTGGTCTCATTCGAGACAATGACGAATCCGCATATAGACGAGAGGTCGAACGACTAGCCTTGTGGTGCAACCAAAACAATCTGGAACTGAACACACTCAAAACCGTAGAAATGGTGGTAGACTTTAGGAAAAACCCTTCCATACTTCCACCTCTCACAATACTTGACAACACAGTATCAACAGTAGAAACCTTCAAATTTCTAGGTTCTATCATATTGCAAGATCTAAAATGGACAGCTAACATCAAAAACATCATTAAAAAAGGACAACAAAGAATGTTCTTTCTGCGCCAACTCAGTAAGCTCAAACTGCCCAAGGAGCTGCTGATTCAGTTCTACAGAGGAATTATTGAGTCTGTCATTTGCACCTCTATAACTGTCTGGTTCGGTTCTGCAACCCAACAAGAAAAACACAGACTTCAGAGGATAATTAGAACTGCAGAAAAAATAATTGCTACCAACCTGCCTTCCATTGAGGACCTGTATACTGCACGAATCAAGAAGAGGGCCGTGAAAATATTTGCAGATCCCTCACATCCAGGACATAAACTGTTTCAACTCCTACCCTCAAAACGACGCTATAGAGCACTGCACACCAGAACAACTAGACACAAGAACAGTTTTTCCCCGAAGGCCATCACTCTGCTAAACAAATAATTCCCTCAACACTGTCAGACTATTTACTGAATCTGCACTACTATTAATCGTTTCATAGTTCCCATCACCAATCTCTTTCCACTTATGACTGTATGACTATAACTTGTTGCTGGCAATCCTTATGATTTATATTGATATATTGACCATCAATTGTGTTGTAAATGTTGTACCTTGATGAACGTATCTTTTCTTTTATGTACACTGAGAGCATATGCACCAAGACAAATTCCTTGTGTGTCCAATCACACTTGGCCAATAAAAATTCTATTCTATTCTATTCTATTCTATTCTATTCTATTCTATTCTATTCTATTCTATTCTATTCTATTCTATTCTATTCTAAAACCTCCAAGCTTCCAAATTCACTTTCAGTTTTTCATCTTTTTGGGGTAGATAATAACATCAAACTGTGATGTCTCCAGATAACCATGAGCTGCAACATGAAAAGTCATTTTTGGCAAAGGACTGGTAGTCCAACCCAGAAGTCCTTTTCCATTCCCGCATTTTGGAGTGGGCCCAGGAGAGAATTTTTCCTTCTCTGCAGAGATGTCATGCTTAATGGTTTGTCCTCGCTGTGCTGCACAACAGTGGCAGTGTTCTGCAGGGTCTGGATGCAGTGGCTATGGACAGAGCCAAACTCGATTATCTTATCACCCTCTTACAAAGCCAAAAAGCTTGCTGGGGATCCAGGCAGAATAGCCGAATCACTTGGACCAAGGGCAGAAGCAAAGCCTGGTTCTAGGCTTCAGCTCAAGCCTCTTGTTCATCCCTGTCATGTATCACCTTTTCTTGGATTTATGGATGACCCTGGTGTATTAAGGCATTGTGATCATTCGTAAACAGATGGTGTTGTGGCTCACTTTCTGGACCTGGCAGATATCCACATTTTGTAGATGCTGAAGGAGATAGCTTTCAGCATTTACAAGTGACTCACATATCCCAGCATTTTTTTGATCCCACAGGATGATTTCACAATAAGTCTTAATCTGGGTTTCAGTTTCATCCTGCTTCTTCAGTAGCTTCTCATGTTGCATCCCTTGGAATTAGCTCACGCAGAGACATTTTCTTAAGAAAAGCAGCCAAAATACCCTGAGAAATCCAGTTGTATAAAATACAGATCATGACAGCGTGCAAAAACAGCTTGGGCCAAGGTGTTTCTTAAGAAATTTAATGAATGTCTCCTAGCATTTAATGTTAGCTGGGTGAACATTATCCCGTATTTGGCATACGCAGAATCTATATTATGCGCATTTCACATCATTTATTGGGGCTTTCTGCTGTTCAATGACTCAAATTTTTTTTAGCACTCTGCATATGTTCAGAGACCTCCTCTAACAAGGTCTCCTGTTGAATTTAAACCTCCAATAATAAATAATGATCAAACAAATTTTCCAAGTCATCTGAATCCTATTGGCATTGTATAAATCAGTGATGGCTAACCTTTTCTGGACCGAGTGTCCAAAGCACACACGAATGTGTGCGTGTATGCCCAAACCCCCAAAATGCAACGTGCGTGTGCCCCCTGTGCATGCACTCCTGCATATGCACTCCTGCGCATGTGCTCCTGCATGCCCACATGCGCCCCCATGCAGGCATGTGCACTCCTATATGCATCCCTCCCGCCACGCATATGCGTGCAGCCCCTCCCCCACACCCCTCCCTTCATGCATGCACAGCAGAGACCCAAAGACCAGCTGGCTGGCATGAGGCGCATGCGCATGTGGGGTATAGCTGAATTGGCATGATAGCTTGCTTGCCATATATTTTTTTTTATTTTGCATTTATATCCCGCCCTTCTCCGAAGACTCAGGGCGGCTTACACTATGTCAAGCAATAGTCTTCATCCATTTGTATATTATACAAAGTCAACTTATTGCCCCCAACAATCTGGGTCCTCATTTTACCTACCTTATAAAGGATGGAAGGCTGAGCCAACCTTGGGCCTGGTGGGACTTGAACCTGCAGTAATTGCAAGCAGCTGCTGTTAATAACAGACTGCATTAGTCTGTTGAGCCACCAGAGGCCCTATACCCGTGATAGGTTCACCATCACAGGTATAGATACTTATAGCCTTTTGTCTGTACCTATATCCATATCCATAACTATATCATCTACAGTAATTCTGAGATCCACACCCACATCCGTCTAACAGTCTATTTATTTAATTTACCTGGCCATCCATCTCATATACATGACTTCGGGTGGCTAACAATTTGTTAGTCTGTAACTGCCCTCACCGTTGTAGAGAATATTGATTTCCACTTATACCCATCACTCAGCCTTGTTTTCAGTCACTGACAATTGAACGATTCTTTACAATCCCATCACCTTGTTAGAAAAAAATGAAAAGAAAAATCCTAATCTCCCAGGGAGCCCATTGTGACCACATCCCCTCTGACTCGTTGCACGTGTTAATTTGCAAAGATATTTGCTCGCCTTTCCCGTCACATCAGCCAGTGTTAAAACTAATGACTCATCCCCCTGCACGGCCATTTGTTTGTGCTGGTTTCAGACAGACTAATGTTTTTAATGGTACATAATCATTTTTCAGAGTCATTTGATGCCACTAATCATCTCAGTAATAGGCCACGATGGAATGTGTAATGACATTATGAGCAGGAAAAATGGTATTCTGATCTCCCTTGCTATCTTTCCCAGATCTCTATTCCATCCCACCATGCCGCCTAATGATACTTACAGCAGTTAATAAATGGCTACTTAGACACTTCTTCTAAGGATGATGATAGAGGTTTTTTTTCCTTAAAGGCATAGCGATTAAGGTTTATGGAACCACAGAAAGTGCTACTCATGGGTTGTCTTCTTTCACCTTGAAACTACTTTCCCAAACTTCCATTTTTGATGTCCCATCGCTTTTGTTGCATCAAGTATGATTGTGGATTATTCTATTGCGTAAAGAAAGTATCAGAGATCCTGCAGCCTCTTGGGACTGCAAGTTGGAAGATTAATAGAATGCACTTTTCTTGCCCATAACTTATTAGTTCTCTTGTTAAATTAACAAGTGTTTTTTTTTAAAAAAAAACCCATGTTAAGTATTTTAATGAATTTTTAAAAATTGTGGTAAGCAGCTCTTTCTTGGCCTTCTGCCTAACTTGTTAGGCATGAATTAGCACCTTGTTATTCATGCTCCAGCTCATCTGATCACTTAATTAAAAGGACTCTGTC
Source organism: Ahaetulla prasina (assembly GCF_028640845.1). Taxonomy (NCBI): domain Eukaryota; kingdom Metazoa; phylum Chordata; class Lepidosauria; order Squamata; family Colubridae; genus Ahaetulla; species Ahaetulla prasina. The sequence continues at coordinate 139,357,504 of NC_080540.1, forward strand.
AGGTTAAAAATAATTGCAGTGTGTGTATGTGTATGTTTATGTGCATATGTATATTTGTTGTGGGGCCAATAGTGCCTTGTGTGATTACATGTGCATGTAAGTGCATATCTGTGCATATCTGAAAGAGTGAGTGAATATCAGACACTGAATTCTGTTATTTATTTAGACGGAATAGCAGTACAGTAGAAGATTTAAAAAGGAAGGCAACAAAGCCTTAAAATAAAAGTACACAGAATAACCTGTAGCATATGGGCATTCGTTAGGGGCTTAATTAAGAAATTAATATGGCTGCCCATTTGCTAAGAGGCTGGGTGGTTATAGTAGCATAAACTGATGTTTGAAATCTGTCACCCTGAAAAGCTGCAGCCATAAGAGTCTCTAAAGTTTTCATTGAATTTTCTTGTTTGGGTTCATTATAGCTGTTATTCTAGAAGGCTGTAAATTGTCCATAATTGCTTTAAGATGGGTGGCTTTATAACTATTTTAAATAAATAAACAAGTTGTGGATAGGTTAGGCTTGTCTGAATTGCTCAATGACATCTACTCTGGTACTTCTAACAGAGGGGTTCTTGGTGCTCTCTGAGCTTGGTTGTTTTCTTGCAAACCTTTTGATAACACCATTGGTGCTAACAGTTCAACCCTGAGCTACATATATTCTCTTCTATTGGTACTTCTAACAGAAGCTCAGTCTACAGATATCACAGGTTGTTTCATTTGGTGATTTCTGGGACTCCAGATGCTGTTAAAGATGTTTTGTGGTCCGCCAGCAGCCTGCGAAGCTGGCAACGGAGTCGGACAGCGATGAGGCTGAGGAAAAACAGAGGCCAGTCCTGGAGGCTGGGGAAGGCCCAGATGAGAGCTCTGCGTTGGAGGCAGTGGTGGGCCAGGGCCATCGGAGAGTGAGGTACGGACTCCAGAACCTCCAGAGGCTGACAGTAGTAAGGCAGAGGAACAGGAGAAGCCTGTTCCTAATGCATGCATGAGAAAAGCTGCCAGAAGGCAAGAGCAGCTCAAGCAAAGAGGATGACTCGGGAGTAGGGCCAAGAGATGATTGGCTCCTCTCATAAGGCTTAAAAGACCAGCAATGGCATTTGGGCTCTTTGCCGGAAAACAACGTTGATAGCTTTGTCTGGTTGCATTTGTGTTGTATCAGTGTCTTCTGAACTTTTGCCAAGAAAGACCTTTGGCAGTTTGCCTAATTGGACCAAGGTTGGTGATAGGACTGAGGAATTGTGTTGGGAGGAATTTGCTTTAATTTAGTGGGACTGCGCTGAGAATGAATTAATTCTCAGCTGTTCTAATAAAGCTTGTTTGTTTTTACACTGACTGAGTTTCCTACTACCTACTTGGGCCTGGGTCACAAGATGTTGGAGAAAATCAAGAAAGTGTTGTGTTTTGGGGTATCAGGATGATTGGCAACTTTCATCATTTATCTTGGAATGTTGCTTGAGAGAGCAGAGGAGTTCTATTTTGGTCTTCAATATAAAAGATAGTAAGACAAGACATGTAAGAGATTTTGCTTTCTGGTTCCACATTTATTAATCAATACATGTTAGTGTTCCAGCCAAAAGCAATGACACATCTATATTGAAACAGATCAGCTCAATAATAAAAATAACGTTCCTGAATGCAAAAGAGAATTTGTGCCTCACTCTAACTATGGTAAGATATATGAGCTTCTGATGCAGAATCAGAAAGATCCATTTGGGACAAAATGTACGATAAGGCAGTGCAAAACTTGCAATTTATCTCTCCTTATTTCTCTATAATGTCCATAAAAATGCCTGTCTTTGCTTTCCCTTGCACCATTCTTCTGAAGCATCAATTTTCACCATCTGGTTTCCTCTCTCTCCCCTTAGTTGGAAGCTTTTCTTCTGGAACTATTATTTTCTTCTGCTACTGGTAAATAATACCTAACTGATCTTGGTTGGAAAAAGAATGCAGGTCACAAGACTAAAAGTATCAAGAGAAGAGCAGCTTGTCTTTATGGCAGCTAATACCGACATTCAGGTGCAGGGAAAATGTTGATAACTCAGCCTGAGGATATTAGTGGTGTTCTGATGTCCAATCCCTTTGTGTTTAAGCAGTGTCTCAGGCCTTCTCAGTCATCTGAGTCAACATGACCTTGGATTTGGTGGTACACCTTGGATTTGGTGGATTTATGCCTTCTGTGCTATAAACTACTGACATTTAACATTTGTAAAGGGATATTTTTTTAAAAAATTGAGAAGTTTATGGCCTTTTTTTATTTACTTGCCAAATTTATATAGCTGCCCAACTTACACACAGTGACTCCTTATTCCCCTGCCTTCTTTCTTATTTCCTTACATCTTTTATCCCAGGGGTTTCAAACTTGTGGCCTGTGGGCCAGATGCATCACCTGCTGGCCACGCCCATGCCCAGTTTAGCGAAGAGGGGGAAAAGTATCAATACGTCATGTGATGATGCCATGACGACACGAGTTTGACATCCCTGCCTTATCCCATTTTAAATCCTACATCGATTTAGTCATCCTATACATCTGATGAAGTGAATTGTAGGCCTTGAAAGCATATCCCTTTTAATAAAATGCATTAGTTGGGAAACGTGCTGCTGGACTCCTGATTTTTGGCTACTGTAAAATAACACAGCTCTCCTCCTATAATGCCACAGGATGTGTGTCTCTATTCAGAAGAAATTATTGTGGCAATGGGAAGCTTGCGCTTTCCGTCTCCTGTTTTCCTTTAAGAATTGCACTCTGACTGTTTTAAGAAAGCCAATTCTTTCAAAAGGAGCAGAAGTAGGGCTTAAAAGGAGCTAAAGCAGAGACCTTGGGAATCATAGATAGATAGAACGATAGATAGAATGATAGAACGATAGATAGAACAATAGAGAGAACGATAGATAGATAGATAGATAGATAGATAGATAGATAGATAGATAGGTGATAGATGATAGAACGATAGCTAGATGGATAGATAGATAGACAGACAGACAGACAGATAGATGATAGATAGATAGATAGATAGATAGATAGATAGATAGATAGATAGATAGAGACAGACAGACAGACAGACAGACGGATGGATGGATGAAAGAAGAAGAAATAAGATGTAAAATAATGCTAAAGAACATTGTGGCTCAAGTGCCACAATGTAAAACAGTAGTTGCAATGAAAGAATGCCAGAAGGAAAAAGACCTAATCTTAATAGAAGGTGCCTGAAAATCTCAAGATGACTCTGGTACTGGCAGCTTCTTGAAAACCCAGGCTTTGGCAACTGCAAAGGAAGCCCAAGCACTGGCAACGCCGAGCAGCCTACACCATGGTTCATCATGCATGGCACATGCGCTGAGATCCCAATGGCCCAACTGCTGGCACCTGATACTGAAGGACATGGCAGAAGACAGATAGTACGCTACTCCCCTAGGTGATGGCCTAGAATGGCTATACAACAGAGGTGGGTTTCAGCAGGTTCTGATCAGTTCTGGAGAACCGGTAGTGGAAATTTTGAGTAGTTCGGAGAACCAGTAGTAAAAATTCTGACTGGCCCTGCCCCCATCTATTCTCTGCCTCCCAAGCCCCAGCTGATCGGGAGGAAATGGGGATTCTGCAGTAACCTTCCCCTGGATTGGAGAGGGAATGGAGATTTTACAGTATCCTTCCCCTGCCACGCTCGTCAAGCCACACTCACAGAACCAGTAGTAAAAAAATTTGAAACCCACCACTGCTATACAGCCTTCCTGAAGATACACTCTTGTATTATTTGTATTAAGAAGTTTTTCATAGAGTAAAAGACAAATCAAAAGAAAAGAAAGTAAAGAAAGAAGGAAGTGCAAGTAAGAAAAAAATAGAGAGACACCCCCACCCCAAGTTAAGAAATATAATGACTTCCAACCTTCTTTTCAACATAGAGTTACAATATTATAGTCCATTCCCTCTCTTAAGATATCTGAAGAGGCCCTTTTGAAGCATGGTACCCCTCCACCCAGCATCTGATTGATCAAAGGCCACACAAAAGCATAATAAGGCAGACATAGGTAAGATTGAATAAAAGCAAAGTTAAAGTAGAATACAGGGTTCTCAATCTGTGGAGCATAGAATAGTTAATATAGAATGTAGGATGAATATAGAATGTAGGAATATAGGATGTAGAAGATATTCTATAGGAAATAAAATTGTAGTTTTCAGAGATAGAGAGAAAAAATCTTTGTGGTAAAGAAATCTCTATTTCTAATAGTTCACAATATGAATCCCTTTTCTAAGGAATGTTGTGGTCTCTGACTCTGACTGGTACCATCTCACAACTAGATGTACAATGCCAGACATAAAGAGATTGAGCTTTCAAAAGTCCAGCCAAGGAGAAGGCTAATAACAGTAGACCAGTGACTTAGCTGCTGCATAGACTGATTACAAACATTGGCATGGACAAAGTAACAGCAATGGTATATTGAAATCTGCAAGAAATACCTGAAAACAAGAACTGCTGGGAGCACAAAATAGAAAATGTAATAGAAAATGAAGAAAGAAATTCTGAGACTTTACAATTCAAGCATCTGCCGCATAACACCCCAGACATTGTTGATTAAAAGACAAAAACAACAACAAAAAACCCTCTGAATTGTGGGTGTTGCAATACTTGATAGTAGAATACAAGAGAAAAAAAAACTGAAGAAAATCACAAAATACAAAGACTTGCAAATATGGCAAAATGAAAGCAAAGATAGACAATAAGTGCCTTGGGTGCAATCTTAAAACATCTGGAGCACCACTTGAACTCCATCACAGCCAGGGGTTCTGACAGGTTCTGGAGAACTAGTAGCAGAAATTTTGAGTAGTTCGGAGAACTGGAAAATACCACCTCTGACTGGCCCCAGAGTGGGGTGGGAATGAAGATTTTGCAATATCCTTCCCCCAGGAGTGGGATGGGAATGGATATTTTGCAATATCTTTCCCCTGCTATGCCCACCAAGCCACACCCACCAAGCCACACCATACCCACCAAGCCACACCCACAGAACAGGTGGTAAAAAAATTTGGATTTCACCACTGATCACAGCCCTATCAGTCCATTGCAAAACCCAACTTGGAACAACTTATATCCTGCAATGATACCACTAACACTATCAAACAACAACCTTTGTTTATCCCAGGTCCTAGGGAAAGACTCAATAGGTTTAAAAATGCCAAATTGAATCGAAACATCTGGCTGACTGTATGGAAGCTAAGGGTAATATATTTCATGGAAAATGATGTTTATCCCTAGCAAAGATATGTGGCGTCCAGGGGAAGATCAATAAGTCCTGGAATGAAAATTATCTAGCTACAGCTCCAGATGTGGGGGAACTAGTCAAGCTCCAGATGTTGCTACTACAAATCCCAATAGCTTTAGCCAAAATGTCTAATTGAGGGAATATTGGGATAGCTACCCTTCTGTGGATTCTCTAACCTGAAATCTCAACAAACTGGAACTCCGTAGAACAGAATGCACCAAAAAAATTGGATTCCTATCTATCCCTTCTGCAAAGAGATAGAATCAAGATCACATGAAGTATTAATACCACTTTATAACGCCTTGGTAAGGCCACACTTGAATATTGCATTCAGTTTTGGTCGCAACAATGTAAAAAGGATGTTGAGACTCTAGAAAGAGTGCAGAGAAGAGCAACAAAGATGATTATTTAATAAATGATAATTTAATAAATAATAATAATAATTAGGGGACTGGAGGCTAAAACATATGAAGAACGGTTGCAGGAACTTGGTATGTCTAGTTTAATGAAAAGAAGGACTAGAGGAGACATGATAGCAGTGTTCCAATATCTCAGGGGTTGCCACAAAGAAGAACGAGTCAAGCTATTCTCCCAAGCACCTGAGGGTAGAACAAGAAGCAATGGGTGTAAACTAATCAATGAGAGAAGCAACTTAGAACTAAGGAGAAATTTCCTGACAGTTAGAACAATCAATAAGTGGTACAACTTACCTGCAGAAGTTGTGAATGCTCCAACACTGGAAATTTTTAAGAAAATGTTGGATAACCAATTGTCTGAAGTGGTGTAGGGCTTCCTGCCTGGGCAGCAGGTTGGACTAGAAGACCTCCAAAGTCCCTTCCAACTCTGTTGCTGTTGTTGTTGTTGTTATTTTATTTACACAAAGTGACAGTATATACAGCAAACGAGATAACTATGCTGGATTTCGTATCTGTTGTGACTCGTCCTCCCTCCTCTCCTCAGCCAGGCCCCTCCCGTCTCCAACCGGGCCTTTTATCAGACTCTGAGTCTGATAATGAAGATGAATGGCCTGTCATGACTCCAGCCCCTGGCCCTGGCCCCATGCCCAGAGAGGATTCCAGGAGTGGAAGGATAAGCCCCATAAACCTCACTCATACAGCGTGTGTTCCTTTGGCTCAGCCTTCAGAGCAGGAAGTCAGCCAGGTGCTGGAATTACTTGGCTCTACTCCCTCTGACCCCTCCTTTTCCCAGAAGCTGCCAGCAGATCCAGATGAAGACAATTCACAGTAGGAGGACCCTCGCTTCCGGAGATCTGAGAGGAAACGCCAGCAGAAGGAGGGGTGGGGCAGGCCTGGATAAATGCTGAGTCATGGAGCCACATCCCACAGCTTGTATAAAGGACCTGCTTTTGGCATTCCAACCTTGAGTCAAGCAAAGTCTTATCTAGTTTGCTGATATCGGATCCTAACTTGGACTCCTGCCTGCCCTGATAAACCTCGAGGAGCTTGGCAAGCTTTAGAGGCTTTGTTGCCAAGTTTGTTACGGGCTTCCTTGACTCGTTCGTCGGAGTGGGAGTGGGACACGACAGTATCACAGCCAGTGGTGGGATTCAGCCAGTTCGCACCACTTCGGGAGAACCGGTTGTTAACTTTCTAAACAATTTTGGCAAACTGGTTGTTGGAAGAAATCATTAGGGTAGAGAACCGGTTGTTAAATTGCTTGAATCCCACCACTGATCACAGCTCACTAGTCGAACACTTCCCAAGCGTTTAGGACTCTGTGATATATCGGCGAATTATGTGAGCAGATCCCAGTAAGATGGCCTTCTGCAGCTGACCAATGGTGAGCTTGTCAGCGCCAATTGCTTTTAAGTGCTTGCCTAGGTCTTTAGGCACAGCTCCCAGTGTGCCGAGTACCACTGGAACCACCTGCACTGGTTTATGCCAGAGTCTCTGCAATTCAATTCTCAAATCTTGATATCTGGTGACTTTTTCAAGTTGTTTCTCATCGATTCTGCTGTCACCAGGTATAGCAATGTCGACTATCCACACTTTTTTCTTTTCCACAATTGTAATATCCAAGGTATTGTGTTCCAAAACTTTATCAGTCTGTATTCGGAAATCCCACAGTAGTTTTGCATGCTCATTTTCGATCACTTTTTCAGGCTTATGATCCCACCAGTTCTTTGCTACAGGCAGATGGTAGTTGTGACACAAGTTCCAGTGGACCATCTGAGCAATTGTGTTGTGTCGTTGTTTGTAGTCGGTCTGAGCTATTGTCTTACAACAGCTTAGTATGTGATCAATGGTTTCATCTGCTTCTTTGCAGAGTCTGCATTTGGGATCATCAGCAGATTTTTCTATTCTGGCTTTGATTACATTTGTTCTAATGGCTTGTTCTTGGGCCGCAAGAATCAGGCCCTCTGTTTCTTTCTTCAATGTTCCATTGGTCAGCCATAACCAGGTATTTTCCTTATCTACTTTTCCTTGGATCTTTTCAAGGAACTGTCCATGCAGTGCTTTGTTATACCAGCTGTCAGCTCGAGCTTGCATCGCTGTTTTCCTATATTGATACTTGGTTTGCTGTACTTTTAGCAGCTTCCTCTTGTTGACCTTCATCAAAGCTGGTTCAACACTGTCTTTCACATAATCTGCCAGAGCATGTTTCTCTTCTTCAACTGTCTGCTTCACTTGCAAAAGTCCTCTGTCGCCTACCTTTCTGGGCAAATATAGCCTATCAATGTCACTATGTGGATGCAGTGCATAGTGTATCAGTTTTCTTGTTTTCCTATCCAGGCTTGTTTTCCTATCCAGGCTGTCCAGCTCTGCCTGTGTCCAGTTTACAATTCCAGCAGTATAACTGATAACGGGTATGGCCTAGCTGTTTATAGCCTTGATGGTGTTACTGCCATTCAGTTTACTTTTTAGAAGTTTCCTGACCCTTTGCGTGTATTCTTTGCTGACCACATCTTTCACTTGCCCATGCTTGATATTGTCCAGCTGCAGTATGCCCAGGTATTTGTAGGCTTTGGGTTGGTTGCACTTGATGGTTTGTCCATTGGGCATTTCAATTCCATCACTTTCTACGATCTTCCCTTTCTTCAGTGCCACTGTGGTGCATTTGTCCAGGCCAAACTCCATGCTGATGTCAGTGCTGAAAACTCGAACTGTATTGGTCAGTGACTGGATTTCAATTTCTGATTTTCCGTATAGCTTCAGGTCATCCATGTACAGCAGGTGAGAGATTTTCTGTGAATTTTTAGCAGTTTATTATTTAGCAAGTTGTTATTATTATTGTTGTTGTTGTTGTTGTTGTTGTTATTTGTTCTGCTCTGGGAAGTAAATAAATGTATTCCAGGATGTCATCCAAAAATATATTATAGCTGATGTGAAAATACTGTTGAAGACCTATGTCCAGGAATTTGACCTGACTGGATCTGATCGATTTCATAGGTAAAATCAGAATAGGCAGATGCCAAGCTTAAAAAAGGACTGGAGTGAAAAATGACTTGCACAGAAGAATATTTTTTATGGTCATTGCCTGCAGCATTCTTCTAAGACATATTTCTACTTCCCTTTTCTCCTTTGCTTGAAGTAACATTTATTTACTAATTATGTTTTCATTGTTATTGGATACTTGGAGTTCTCTGGCTACTAAATAGATGAATGAAAAAGGGAATGTAGACAAACAAGCAGTAATTAAAACAGCATTGTGATACAGTCAAGGTAAAAACAGCAGCAAAGGGTAAAAGTACAATAGTATATAAAAGCAAGCACAAGCCAAAAATGTAGCTCTAAAAGTACATGGATGCATGCATGCCCATTCTTTCTCTAATACACCCCCCCCAATAAAGTCTTCTTGGCAAGAGATCATAACATCAGTATCAAATATTTCTTTCTGAGTACCACTTTGATTTATTAAATTTATCTGCCCAATTCCCATGGATTCTGGGTGATGTGTAAAACTAGGGGAGGTGGGAAATACAAAAACAGCTAAGAATGGTAAATCAGACAGATAGCCCAGAGTTTTCTTGTAGCTCTGACTGCAAGAATACATTTAAGGCCCCTGGAATTTGCAAATGTGCATACTGTATTGGAAGACATCTTGGCAGGAATGGCCAACTTGGATCTGTTTAGAAATTATCATTGCCGCCATCATCATCATCATCATCATCATCATCATCATCATCATCATCATCATCATCTTGTTTTGGAATATGCGTAACAAATCTGGGATGCAAAAATCTACTCAACATTAGCTACCAGCAAAGACAAAGTTTCTTTATTCATTTCTTTGCTCACATACAGTTTGCAGCTCAGATCCTGGGGTTTTACTGGAAGGCCAAAGAAACAGAACAATGTGGATTCTCATTTGTGTGTGTGTGTGTGTGTGTGTGTGTGTGTGTGTGTGTGTGTGTGTGTGTGTAATGATTGGCCAATTTTATTTTTAACACAGGAAATTACATGTATTTTTTTTCACCCCCATCTCCATAAATAGTTGTATTATGCTCCTTGAAGGCTTAATTATCTGTTTTGACTTTTAAATGTCTTTTCTTAAACTTGGGGAAAATACATCTTTCTTGCTGAATTTAAGTAGCCTGAACTCTGTGGGCCACATGTAATGTATAGGTCATGGTTTCTTTTTCCTTACTGGAAGAGCTGAACAATCTCATAGTTAGTCCCGTTAGTCACATGAATCTGGATTAAAGTTTGCAGACTATTTTCAAAAATTAGTTTATTCACAATGCAAGGAAATCAGATCAGATTATGGACCTCTGTCTCAAGGTATCTCTGTTTTGGTATAATTTATATTTGCCTGAGCTAATATAATTTGTGTCAAGACGCTTAGCTCTCTTTAATGAGAATGATGTCCAACTATGAATCTGCTCCTTGAGAAGAGGAAACAAAAAAAGAATGAACATCATTTTGATAGGTACTAAAAGTCAAGAAGTTTTCCTCTTGGGATTGAATTGCTTAGTCCAGGGGTCTGCAAACTTGACTCTTTTAAGACTTTTGGACTACAACTCCCAGAGTTCCTCAGCCAGCAAAGTTGAAGTCCACAAGTCTTAAAAGAGTCAAGTTTGCAGACCCCTGGCTTAGTCCATCACTTGTGTGAATGCTAATCCAGAACATCAGTCATCTCACTTGTATTAGATGAAAAATAGATGCAGGGCTGTCCAGCATGCACAGATTGGTGACACCTTAGACCACAGGTGTCAAACTTGATGGTGTCACTAGATGTATCGTGATGTATCGTGATGTTTTTTGCCTTTGTGGAGCTGGGGTGGGCGTGGCCTCTGCATGATGCATCTGGCCTGTAGGCCGCCAGTTTAACCCCTTAGCCTTAGTGTTATGTCCTTGCAGTTACGACCTGCATCAGCCAGGCTTGTTGCCAACCGTTCCGATTGGTTAAAGCGCAGGCAACCAAAGAAGCGGGAAATCGCGAGTGCCACTATTGGTTCCCTCTCTGACAGCTCGGGTCTTCTTAAGCAGCTGTCAGAGAGCGTTTCAGTCTATCAGAGTTCTAGCGATTGTTGAGTTGCTGTCATCTGTTGAATATTAAATAAGGATTGTTGCAACCAGTCGTCTCCGTTCTTCATTTGGGTTCTCAGAACTGAACACTTAGACCTTATTTCACATAAACTCTCCCAACTGATTCCAGTAGAGTTTTCATGTCAGTGGTGACATACACAGAGAATGAAATTAGAGTACAGAGGAATCTAGTTAGGGACATCTGCAGGGAGAGATCACTAACAATAGCAATAACAACCACAACAATTTGTGAAATTTGAATGCTGTCCAACTTTCAACAACTCTGGGTGTCTCAAACAAATAAATTACAATAAAACTACTAAAACATCACAGATGAAGATGCCAAGTGGGTACATTCAAGATGGGGGCTGTCGCCATGTGATAGTAGCCCTGTCTCTGTTTTACATATGTTGGAACATAAAAAAAGGGCATGGGTTTTAATCTCACAGCCAGAGCACTATGTTGACACATATAAGTGGACAACTGTTTTGGGCCAGAGCATAAGTCTGCTAGCATGGTTTTCTAGAATGAGCCATTCATGTACAAATAATACCAATACAGTCCCTTGGATTCTTTTTCCCCTGCAACCTTTTGCTTGATGAAAAATAAACAAGACATTACAAAAAATATCTGGGAAATTCATAAATTTGTATATTCTTGTAACATTTGATTTAAAAAAAATGTACTGGGAATTGAACTCAGAACTTCTAACACATCCACATCATTCTCTTTTATAGAGGTCTGCTGTGCTCAGCTACCCTGCTGTATCTCTGCAATAGTATCCTCTTTTTGCTGGAAAAGACCCTCTATGCTCAGGCAGCCTTATTGCTAGATAAGCGAATACAGAATTGAAGCCTCCGTAAGAGATCATCCTTGTTTATGTATTCTTGAGATATGGATAATTTTCCATGACAGCTAATGAAGAAGTGTTTAATTCACAAGTCTGCCACTATATTAACAAGAAGGCAGTTCAATAAAAGGTATCACTTTAATTGCCTTAACCTATTTTGCATCTCTGAATTTATAGCAACACAAATATCTCCGGTCTATTGTGCTGTGAACCGATTCAAGCAGAACCGATCAGCTGGGGATTTCAGGCCTGACATAGCTGTTCCCTTTCTTGTGACAGGCTCTAAATGTGAATGTACTGCAAGGAGTGAGCCAGGTAGCTTGCCAAACGCTCTAGGTAAATCCTACCACCACGTTACAAGTTTCCCATTAACAAAGTGTCAGTAGCCCAGCAGGGTAAAGAAGTAATGGGATAAATGCTCTGCTTATGCACGGTGATGGCGCAACATAGACCTCCAGTGAAACCAGTAATTACATTCTTTCAAGGGCAAACAACTACAACACACAATGCATTTATCCCTCAGAGCATTTTCATTTACCTCTTGGTGTCGGCAAAACCCCTGCCGATCACCTTGCTCTTCCTGCCAAGCAACTGTTGATGGCATTTGCAACCACAGAAACTATAAAGGACATTAGAGCTTTCTGGCGTATCCCATTCCACCTTTCTACAGCTATTTAGTAAATATTTTAGTAAAGGCAAAAACCTGCAGACTAAAACAAAACCAAAGGCTGGGAAAGGAGCAGCAATTTTCACAAGCAAAATGGTAATAGGAGGCCATTCCCTTTTATCCTTCTAAACAACCTGATCAGATTTCTGTCTCCTTTGTGTTTGATTTGTAAATATGAATGCACAGTCACATACATACACATGCATTTGTTTACTGACAGCTGTTTATTGGAGATGGACTCAGAAACTGTTCTATTTATTATAAATATTTTTTATCAGCACCGAATATGCAGTGCAATTCCACAAGCACCTATTTAGCAAGGCTGACTCCCAGATAAGTATGCAGGCATTACAGGTTTTAACAATTGGCTGGCAAACTTTGTGGAAAGATTGGCTTCTCCATGTAAATTAAATTCAGTGGTCCACATTCACTAATGTCATCATGAAGCTTGGCTGATCGTAGCCTCATAATGTAAATCCACAAATGAATCTGAATGGTGGCATTAGCCGTGGGTTTGATACATAGAAAAAGAGGAGATAGCAACTCATAATAGATACTGGTTAGAACACAGCAGCTCAGGATACAATTTAAAAAATGACAAAGAGTTAACACTATACCGCTCATAGGATAAATGTCCAGCCCAGTGAAATAACTAGTTCCATCCCCCAGATTATTAAATTAGTATGGACTATTTTGTGAAATTCTAATTCTTCAGTTTGAAATATTTGTGTGGCTGTCGTGCCCACACAAATCCATTAATCCATTCACAAGATGATGATGATGATGATGATTTAAAAAGTTTTTTATTTTATAGACAAACAAATATTTAGTACATCAATCATTCCTTCCTTGTGACATCTCGGTGTTTTATTCATGGCTCCATTTTTTTGTTGTTTCTTCTTTCTTCATTTCAATTTAATCTATTACCATTTTTTCACAAGCCCAGTATTCTAATTATACATTTTTTACATAATTACCTGTTGCTTATCTGTCTTTTTCTAACCAATGTTAAAATTTATCCCATATCTTAAAATATTCTGAATCTTCTTTCTTTGATCATCAGTTAATCTATTCATTTCCGCATAGTCTACATTTTTTTTACAAGATTATTATTATTTTTGGACCTTAAAAATTTGTCTGTCTGTTTATTTCATCTACCGACACATACAGAGTAAGCTATGTCTTAAATAAAGAATTAGGTCCAACCACTATCTACAAGAAGTCATGGCTACATCAGAGTTGAAATAGGCCAAGTAGTCTGTCTAGTCTGATGTACTCCTAGATCTCTGCGTCTGGGATGGGAAAACTCCACTGTGTGTACTCTCCCCCCACCCTCCCCTCCTATTGGGGAGATGCCAGTTCATGGAAATTCAAGAAGCTTCCATGCACCACACCCCACAGGACAGTGAGGAACACATGAAACAGTCAAGACATTTCCATATGTACATCTACATGGAAGCATGGCTTGGCATATCTGTAGGTAAGGGATAGAAAATGATGTACTGTATATGGATAAGAATGGTCACTCTATCAATTACTTACCTAGAAGCTTATGTTTTGAAAAGATAATTGACTTCATGATTGGTTAACAGGAAGCTACATACTTCTGGGGAACCATGTTTAGAGAAGTTATATATCAACCTATTGAGGTTGTTTGAGCATGCAAAAACATGTTCCCCTACTTTATCCTTATCTTCTTTCTTCTCCCCCATCACTGTAATTTATTTATTTTATTTATTTATTTATTTTGTCACACAGTATATATAAGCATAAGCATGAAATAATTATACTATATATAAGCATATATATGAGTATGAGTATGTAATAACTATATTAATTGGATATAACAAAAGGAAACAATAGGACAGGAATGGTAGGCACTCTTGTGCTCTTATGGACGCCCCTTACAGACCTCTTAGGAATGGGGTGAGGTCAATAGTAGACAGTTTTTGGTTGAAGATTTGGGGATTTTGGGAAGAGACCACAGAGTCAGGCAGTGTATTCCAGGCATTAACAACTCTGTTACTGAAGTCATATTTTCTGCAATCAAGTTTGGAGCGGTTAACATTAAGCCTAAATCTATTGTGTGCTCGTGTATTGTTGCAATTGAAGCTGAAGTAGTCTTTGACAGGAAGGACATTGTAATAGATGATTCTATGAGTTAAACTCAAGTCATGCTGAAGGCGGTGTAGTTCTAAATTTTCTAAACCCAGGATTTCTTCTTTTAATTCTTTTAATTTCTTCTTTTAATTGTTTCTTCTTCCTTCTTCCACATAACGTCCACTTTGAAAAATTGCCTTCCATTGTTTCTAGAAGAATTTATACAGCTACATGTCATTATAAGATCATAGTAGTGAGCTGGCCTACACAGAAGCTGTCCTGGGGCCACAGAACTGGTGAGTTCGCTGGTGTGATGAAAAGCACAAAAATCAATGCAAGCATGAGGTGAGCTTCACTGCTGGTGAATGCATCTGTGCAGTTTTCTTGGCTGCAATATAGAAATGGTTTGCCTTCTTGGATTATGTTTTCTTGACTTCCTAGTTGAACTAACAGCTCTGAAATTCCAAGTGGTCTCCATTTAAGTAAGAACCTTGTTTAATTTCTGAAATCAGCCAAGGTTGGTTATGTACGTCTTTATTAATTTCAGTTTATATTCCATCCTTTCATGCTTCAAAGTTCCACATATCTAACAGGCAAAATTAAATCCAAATTTAAAATTAAAACGTTTGCATTAAATAATATGTAAATAATACTCATATCTCATTGCCATGTCACATTCACTATGTTCAAGGCAGAGCTGCTTATATTTCTAAACCTCTCTTCATTTTCCATTATATTAACAATGCTATCTCTAGCAGTGTTTCTCATTCTTGCCCATTTTAAGACATGTGGATGTCAACTCCCAGAATTACTTCTGGGAATTGAAGTCCACATGTTGAATTTTCTAAGGTTGAAAAACACTGCTCTATGGGTTTGTTCATCGCCTTTCATTCTTTCTCTGCTTTGCCTACTAATACTAATTGATTCAAGGAGTAGTGATTGAGCAGCCTTTGTTATGTTTTCAGGTTTCACCCAAAAAGAAAACAATGATGGCATGGAAAAGAACTGTACACTGAATTCTGTTCAAATAGTTTAGAATAGACTCAAAGGTGCCTTTTCAAAAGGCAACTGGACTTTTATTTTTTTTTATTTTTTTTATTTGTCATAACAATATATATAAGCATCACGGAAAATATTATATAGTATATAAACATATATGTAAGGAAATATAAGGAGTTATAAGCATATATATTCGTCATCTTCAAGCTGAAGCCTGAAGATGACGAATGAGACTTCGTCGAAACGTCGCCAAGACACTTCCAATTTTACGTGGGAGAAAACCCGAATAACCAAAGACCTACATACAAATACCCGCGAAAACCTCAGAAAACAAACCTCAGAAAACATATATATATATATACACACACACACACACACACACACACACACACACACACACACACACACACACATATATATATATATATATATATATATCTTTGGTTATTCGGGTTTTCTCCCGCGTAAAATTGGAAGTGTCTTGGCGACGTTTCGATGAAGTCTCATTCGTCATCTTCAGGCTTCAGCTTCGTGCTTCTGGGAGCAATGTGTGACTGCAGCTGTTTCTTCCTTTTTAACTGCTAGTGGGGGTTTGAACTGATTGGGTGGGAGCTTGGCTGTGCTCTGATTGGATGGGGGTTTTTTGGTGCTCTGATTGGCTGGGGGTGTGTCCTTTTTGGGTGGGGGCTTGGTTGTGCTCAGATTAGTCTGAGCTGCAGGGGGATTTGAGCTGGTGAGCTGCATAGCTGTTGTTTGGCTTCGTGTTCGTGGTCGTGCTACATCTTCATAGTGGGTGTCAGTCTGCTGCATGTAAGGATTGGAGGGGTTTGAAATGGTTAATGTTGCAGCTGCAGTCTGGCTTCTGGTCCTTGGTCGTGCTTCATGATCAGTGTGGGTTTGGATCTGCTTTCTGGGTGGATGTGTGGTGGTGACATCCTGTGTGGACCTCGTGAGTGTGGGTCTGGTGTCATTCCTCTTGTTAGGGACACGTTTGTCAATAAGGGCAGGTTTCCAAATGGCTGGTAGGCGGGAGGTATCATCTCGTTTGTTCATGCTGTGTGGGCGTTTTTCTATCTCGATGGCTTCTCTGATTATTCTGTTGTTAAAGTGTTCAGTTTTGGCAATAGTTCTGGTCTTTTTAAAGTCAATATCGTTTCCTGTGGCTTTAAGATGTTGGACCAGGGAAGAAGTTGGTTCCTCTTTTTTGACTGAGTTCTTGTGTTCTTCAATGCGTGCACTTATTCTTCTGTTGGTTTGTCCAATGTATGTGGTGGGGCAGGCGGTATACAGTCCACATACATTGGACAAACCAACAGAAGAATAAGTGCATGCATTGAAGAACACAAGAACTCAGTCAAAAAAGAGGAACCAAGAGGAACCAAGAGGAACCAAGAGGACTGACACCCACTATGAAGATGTAGCACGACCACGACCACGAAGCCAAACAACAGCTATGCAGCTCACCAGCTCAAATCCTCCTGCAGCTCAGACTAATCTGAGCACAACCAAGCCCCCACCCAAAAAGGACACACCCCCAGCCAATCAGAACACCAAAAAAACCCCATCCAATCAGAGCACAGCCAAGCTCCCACCCAATCAGTTCAAACCCCCACTAGCAGTTAAAAAGGAAGAAACAGCTGCAGTCACACATTGCTCCCAGAAGCACGAAGCTGAAGCCTGAAGATGACGAATGAGACTTCGTCGAAACGTCGCCAAGACACTTCCAATTTTATGCGGGAGAAAACCCGAATAACCAAAGATCTACATACAAACACCCACGAAAACCTCAGAAAACACATATATATATATATGAAGAAAAGAGAACAGAAAGTAAAACAATAGGACAGGAACGGTAGGCACATTTGTGCTCTTATGCACGCCCCTTATGGTCCTCTTAGGAATGGGGTGAGGTCAATAGTAGAAAGTTTTTGGTTAAAGCTTTTGGGATTATGGGAAGAGACCATAGAGTCAGGTAAAGTGTTCCAAGCACGGATGATTCTGTTACAGAAGTCATATTTTCTGCAATCTAGATTAAAGCGGTTAACATTGAGTTTAAATCTATTGGTTGCTCTTGTATTATTGCAATTAAAACTGAAGTAGTCTTTAACAGGAAGGACATTACAATAGATGATTCTATGAGTTAAACTTAGGTCTTGTCGAAGGCGACGGAGTTCTAAGTTTTCTAAACCTAGGATTTCAAGTCTGGTGGCATAAGGTATTTTGTTGTTTTCAGAGGAGTGGAGAACTCTTCTTGTAAAATATTTTGTTTGTTTGTTTTTTCTTGAAGATGTTTCACTTCAAGGAAATGAATTGAATTGAAGAAGCTTCTTGAATGAGAAGCAAAATGTTTTTAAGGAAAAACAAAGTCCAGTTGCCTTTTGAAAAGGCACCTTTGGGGCAACCATAATCTGGATGACTGAGAATCTCCATTGAAAAAGACTAGAATAGAGTTCTCCATTATTGGAAACAATAGGAAAAAAGCACAGTAGTTCCTGCATCCTAAAACAATTATAGAACCATTGATCCATCAGTACAGCTGCTTTTGTTCATTTGTTCTTTGCTGCTGGGATGATATTACCTCTCTGATGATTTCAGTCAAGCACAATTTAGGTGATCTAGCATTAGACCTTCTGATAGGTCAATTTCAGTTCACATATGCTACAAAAGGTCTCATTTGCATTTCCCCCATTTACCAATATGCATACAAGTAATTGCCTTCACCCTTGGAATTTAATGTTAAATGACTCATCATTATCATATTAATGTAGTCAGGAGCTGGGGATGAAGTGAAGATATCTTCTGGAACTTAGAAGGAAACCTTGAAAGTAAATATACTTGCTGGGAATTGGACACAGCCTCAAAGGAATCTTTAGGGACTGTGACTTGTTTTGCTTATTTTAGTCCAGGTTTGGGCTTTGGGGAACCTGGATAACATGTCATGAAATATGTGCTTTGCTCTGCATGGTGGAGAAGAATGATGTACAGTGTCATTGCCACTGTTGAAGTTAGAACAAGTTTTGTCCAATTAAATGTATTCTTATAGAATTAAGTATAGGATAATATCCATATACTTGGTTCTTGTGCCATTTTAAAGTGTTAATAAAGCCTAATCACTGTTTCCATAATAATTTCCAAACAAACTTTGTGTAGTTGAGTTCTCACAGCAAACTGAACCACAAATGACATAGTCCTATTTTTAAGTTTTAAGAGAACAAGGTGGATGGATGGAGTCACTGAAGCAGTCAGTGTGAGCTTAAATGGACTTCGGAGGATGTTAGAGGACAGGAAGGCCTGGAGGAACGTTGTCCATAGGGTTGCAATGGATCAGACATGATTTCCAACTAACAACAACAATTTTTAAGTTCATAGAGCAAATTTTGTAAAACCAGACGGCCATAATCTCTCAACAAAAAGAAATTTAATCCTCTATATTTCTTAGTGGGGCCTTTTCCTCAAGGTTATGAGATATCTAGCCATGCTAGATCCTCCCCCACTGGCACTTTTCCTAATTTGACTTCTGTAGTAGGATGAATGTCATCAAATCATTTGAGGTTTTTAGAAACTTTGGATCAATGTTTCTAAACATTGGCTAAACTCTGCCATGCTCTAGTCTAGAATTTGAACTGACCTGTAGATACGCCTTGCTTATGCTATTACATTTTGTTCTGTTCAAGGAAATAGATCAATCAGGGATAGAGTGGTGTTTATTTGTATGCTTCTTGATTCTTAGCGTAGATGATCCATATCACCTCTAGAGATGGATTTGCCACAATAATTTTATTGTTTAAATCAGGGGTCTCCAACCTTTAAGACTTGTGGACTTCAACTCCCAGAGTCCCACAAGTTTTAAAAGGACCAAGGTTGGAGACCCCTGGTTTAAATAATCTATTGCCTTTGCCAGAGTACAAAATATGTTTTAGTAGAAATCCACCATAACATTTCTTATCTATTTATACAGTGGTTTTCTAGACATTTTGTTCTGGAAATTCATAAGTAGCATTCACTCTAAGTTAGCCATTACTATGTCACACTGAAATGGACAGAATTCAAATTAATCATAAGGACTAATTACAACACTGATTTCAAAGGTGCTTCTCACAAATAACTTCATTTGAATGCTACCTCATAATAAGCAATCAAAACAAATTTTTAAACAAAATTAAGAAAAATCAGAACTGGACAGTAATAATACCTCTAGCAATTTGAGCAGCTTGACAGTTTAAATTAAAATTGCTTTTTCAATTATATTAATCTTTTTCATGAATCATATTGTTTCCATCTTGCAGGTATAAGAAAAAGAAGGTCAATTATGATCACGTGGAAATCAGCACCTCAGAGAACAAACGTCCTTTTTGCAAAAAGCTAATACTTCGTCAATTCTCTTACTTTGATTCTCATTCCACATATTTTGCATCTGAGAATAATATGTATTCAACAAATTCAGTTAAGGCAAATACGTTCAGTACAAGCGGTAATACAAACAGTATGTCAGGAAAGAAATAAAGAAGCTTCTCCATTTAAGAGCAGAGCTTGTCAATTTCCAATCCCTCATTATTTTCATTTGCCCAGGATTGTTCAAGTTAGGAATATTATAACTCAGCATATAGAAATAGATCCTTATCCAATTGGATCAAGCTTACAAGATCAAGCCTTGCAATAAAAACTCCACCCCTGAAAAAGGATTTGACTAGCAGAGCTCAAACAACAGTGGAGGAAAAGAAAAATAAATCATTAAAAAAAAATTAAACCATATTTCCAGATAGGCAATTGCACAGTTGAGAAATGCTTGCAAAATCCACCTAGGGTGCTGTGGTTTCAGATGAACAGAGACCATTTGTTCTTTTGCATTTGCAAAATATCCATATAATGCATTTTTCCTATTTTGGAACCCGCTTTTCTCATCAAGATTTCTTGATGTAATGCATTTCAATAGCAATTGTGTCATCTCTTTCAATTTTTTAACTGTGTCATAAAACAGAAACATACGTTGTTGTTGTTTTTTTTGGAAGAAAAGAAATTGTACTTGCACGATCATTTGACATTCTGTGTTCATTGTTAGTTTCAGAATCTAGTTTGGAAAACATTCTGTGCTGAGAAAATAAGATCTGTACGCTGTCCAGTGATGGAAGTGTTTAAAGGCAACTGTATAGTGGTAATATTCTCCAGAAATCCTTTCCACTCCACCTCTAGAAAAATGAAATAATTTCTTTCAAAGCTTTTTCTTCTGTGCAGATACTGAAGGTGCGGGTGGGGGAGGATGAGGACTTTCAGAATTAAGTTCTCATGTCAGTGAAGACTTTATCTTTAACATGCTTGACAACCTAACACCAAATATGTTCATGGCAATTTTCTTGCAAAAGATACAGACTTTATTTTTAAACAATAAAATAACATCAATTTATATAATAAGACAGTAATAACTACATGAATGAATGCAGATTAATGCACTCAGAAATTGTTAACAGTGGGAAGTCAGACACATAAGACATTTGCATCTGAGGGATTGCTTTGCTTTGGTTACATCTACCTGTCACAGCAGGTCCTGCAGGAGGGATGTGGCTCAGATCCTGTCTATTAACAAAAGCCAGTCAAGGAAAATAGCTTTTTTCTATTGTGGTACCCACCCTTTGGAATATCTCTTGGAGATGTTGCAACCCCTATGATCTTTTGTAAGGCCTTTAAGACATGGCTTTGTCATCACAGTTGGGGATCTGGTTGGGATGGGAAGCTTGTATGATAGGTATGTTGAGTGAGGAGTCCTTGGTACTCTCTGAGCTCATTTGCTTTCTTTTTTTTTTTAATTTGCATTTATATCCCGCCCTTCTCCGAAGACTCAGGGCGGCTTACACTGCAATAGTCTTCATCCTAGTTGTATATTTATATACAAAGTCAACTTATTGTATATTTATATACAAAGTCAACTTATTGCCCCCAACAATCTGGGTCCTCATTTTACCTACCTTATAAAGGATGGAAGGCTGAGTCAACCTTGGGCCTGGTGGGACTAGAACCTGCAGTAATTGCAGGCAGCTGTGTTAATAACAGACTGTCTTACCAGTCTGAGCCACAGAGGCCCAATAAAACATCTTGAAGATGTTTTATTACCCAAACTAGGTGCGAGGAATGATGACGTCACCTAGTTTGGGTAATGAAACATCTGCAAGAAAACAAGCAAGCTCAGAGAGCACCAAGGACCCTGTCATGTCAACCCTGAGAATACAAATATTCTCATTTATCAATTATTTATTTATTAATCGTATTTATTAATCGTATTTATATACCGCCCTATCTCCCGAAGGACTCAGGGCAATTATGTTGAGTGTTACTGATTACCTTTTATACGTTGGCTGCAAAGTTCGTTATATGGTTTTTAGTGTGGTTTTAATGGTATCCTATTTTTTGTATTGCTGTTTATTATTATAAGCTGCCCATAGTCATGTATTTGAGATGGATGTCTATATGAATCGAATGAATGAATAAATGAATGAATGAATGAATTTTACATTTTTTGTGAGAACCCTCTCTTTCAGAATCTTTTCAGCTTCTGTACTATGACAGATAAATTCTTTTCCAGGGCTCCAGTCCATAAACATTTTCTGAATGAAGGTGATGCTACAATACAAGCTGTTATAACTCACACTGTGCTTTTCTTTCTGGTCTACCAAGAGTTGCTCTCTGCTACTCTAAGCTGTCATGAATGACAGAGGAAGAGGATAAGAAATGTAATGAAAAAAATGAAACAAATGCAACCACCTAGGTTCAGCAATTTATAAAATAACACAGAAGAGTTTTTAAACAGTTTTAAAATAAATTTCATATCGCAAAGTGGCTGCAATTGGTATTCTCAGATAAAGATTTGACCATGCACACGCAGGGGCACATTTCTTTAAAGTGACAAATGTGCATGACATCTCAACGAAAGTGCTGTCCCTTACATACTCATGCAATGCTGCAATGCAAGAACAAAAGAGTCCAGATTTGCATGCAACAATGCATGTTTCATCATTTGCCCCCTTGCAAACGCTCATGGCATATGCATACTTCTTCATTGCTTCATTTCACGGAGCAATGCAGAAAACATAAACAGAACCCAAACCTTTTTGAGGTTGGGGATTTTTGGTAACGGCAATCTGGGATAAGAGTTGACTTTGGTCCCTAATTCAAATGTGACCTTTTACCATTACATTCTGTGCCAAATTAAGAAGCTTCTGTAACCTTTGCGATGCCTTTTATGTTTCAAAGCAATATCACGCCTATTACATAACTAATATAAACTTTTTCTGTCTCTCTTTTTACTGGAGGCTTGTTGGAAAAAGATGCTGGGATGACAGAAACAGTGCATAGACCTTTGTAAGGCAGAGTCCTTTCTCAAAATAAACACCATTTTACAGGTTGGGTTGTTTCCTCCTCCATAAACTATAAGTTACTCTCATGGATTGCATTGAATCCATTATTCTTCTCATGTGCCTGCTAATGTCATTGACCTGGCTTTATTGTACCTGCCTTTTCTGTTAAAGAATAGTTCCTTGCCCTAAGGAACAAATGATGAGCTTACTTCAAAATTAGAACACTTCCCATCATTAGATGCTCTTAAAACCTATCCATGTTTCCTAGCTGCCACATCTCTAAAACTCTGTAGCTATTTCCGGAGGTCTGAAATGGACAATGTCATGCTGTGTTAATCCCCTACTTTTTGTCAAAGTGACTTCAGAGCATGTTTTCTGCTTCAATTTCAGAATACAGTTTTCCATGATATGCCATTTTGATCCTCCTGTCCATGTGAGGTTGCATACTTCACGCCATTGAGGTCTACACTCAACAGTTCACTGGCTACTTTGTCAAATGCAAGAATACCCTTTCAGTTGAGAGCTACCCTTGCCATGGTTGCTGAACTAGTACAAGTTAGAAATCCTGCCCTGTAAAGAGCAAGTACTACCAGCAACTTAAAAATTACTCCCTTTTCTTTCTATGTGCTGCTTCTTTTTTGAAACCCAGCATTGCACTTACCATGTTTCCAGCCATCTGAAATGAAGGATTTTACTACCTGCTCCCAAACAGATAAAAGCATTGCAGTATTCATGGTAAAAGCAACTCTAAAGGACATTAGGAATCAACAGGATACTAAAATAGAATATTTGTAAAGCTGCTTATTTTGTGTGTGTGTATGTATGCTTAACTGGGCACATATAATTTTAGCTGTATAAGTGTTGAGGCATATCTCTGTGTATATATGTCTATGTATGTTGTGTGTGTGTGTAAAAACATGTGCATGTCTGGGAAGACCTTCCACAGGAAAAATGAAAGCTGGAAGGAGAACTGGCCAATAGGGAGCAGTGGTAGCCCACCATGCAGATTGAATACCTTACAAACTATTGTAAAACTATATCAATCCAGGCAATACTTTCTTAAAATCAAGTTGGCATGAGCACTAGATGATACAGCTTAAACAGAAAGTGCAGATCTGCTCTTAGCTCCTATAAGTATCTATATGCTGCATTTTTTAAATATGTGGTAGATCAATATTTGATCATCTTACGTAACTAACATAATGACTGTGGTTTATTGACTAAACCACATTTAGGTTATAGATTGCCTAAACTAATGCGGAACAAACTACATTATGATTTAATGTAATGCATGAACTCACTTATGGAATTCTATACAGAAATAAATGGCAATTGCATTAGGCTTACATATCAGATACTCTCCCCCTCCTCCTTTCCCCCTCCCACTTTTGATGTGACATTCAGTAACTTTGAAAAGTGAGACAAATAACATTAGCTACTGATTGACTTGAGTGTTCTGCTTTTGCTTTTCCTACATGAAATAATATCTTTCTGTATAGATGGGGCAAGTGTGATCACTTATCAAAACTAACACAGACTGTGTGGGTTGTACATATCAACCTATTGGGAGCTTAATAAATACTAATTTTGCCTGAGATTCCAAAGACAGAAAGCCTTTTCCAGCAGGTGGTGGGCTGCTTCATGTTGGGAGTCAAAGTTATGTACATCTGTAATGTACCAAGCCTAGCAATTTAACCTTTCTTTCAGTTTGTTTTCTACTTTGTATAAAGTATCTGTCAACTCTCGAAATGACACTAACTGAAGCCATAGTTTTCTCTGCTTCATTTCTTAGTTGCCAAACTTATGGGGGGGTGGGGGAGACTTGTGGAATGTAGAATGTTTTCCTACAGACTGCCAGCACAATAATGATAAGACTCCCGAGAACCCAGGCTAACCCAACATGCCCTAGCAATGGCAGGAAGGAGTGTTAAGAAGCTCATCACCTGCTTGGTTGGCTAATGTGACCTATGACACAAGGGGGTGACCAGTATCTATCAATTAATTATGCCAAAGTGCAGGAATCATTCAGAGTTGGCTTTGCATCTGAGTGTGCTGATATGATGTACCCAATAAGCAGGATCTTTGAGAAAGCAACCATCTCAGAGTCTTGAGCTAGTTGGGAGCATGACTCGGAACCATGACAGTATCCTTTCTACACTTTGTTCACAAATATCCACCATATGCTGAAGATTTCATATGTAAAATTGAGTTGGAAATGCTGTTCAAACGGTCAAGTACAAATGCCCCCCAAATTGTTTAAACCAAACAGGCTTGTCTGTTTGTTAACTAATTCATAATGGAGAACTAGAATTAGGGCTGGCCATCATTTCAGTTGTGTGTTGTAATGAATCAACTGCAGCAAAGCGAAGCCTTTGCATTGCTCAGAAGCAGCCACGGAGCTGTTTACAAAAGCCGAGTTGCCAAAGCGAACTGTTCCTAAAGCTTTCCAGTTAATTCTACATTTCACATCATAGCAGATATATTCCTTCTGGTCTTGGCTATCACTGCTGCCAAATCCAATTGATTCATCTCCGTCTTGCTTTTTTCAACAGATGCCAGATTGTTGCCCTCTTTTTTGCGATTCTTTATTTCCATTTTAAATGAGAGCTGGGATTGTGCTAAGAGCCCATCATTTTATTCACCATCAAAATGAAACTGACAAACTAAGAGGTAAATTGCTGATCAGGGAAGAATTAAAAATGGGCCTTCCTACTTAACTTTCTTTCTCTTTTAGGGTGTCTCATTTAGTACCTACAAATAGCTGGGGATCTCTGATCAATACACAATATACATTATTGAGATAGATAGACAGGCAGACAGACAGACATACAACAGACAGACAGACAGACAGATGATGGATGGATGGATGGATAGATAGATAGATAGATAGATAGATAGATAGATAGATAGATCTATCAATTTGTTAAATCAGGAAGGAATATGTTCCATAATCCTTGAATGTAATGTATGCTCATTCCAACATCAGCTCCCTCTCTGCATATATTGGAGATAGAATAGAATAGAATAGAATAGAATAGAATAGAATAGAATAGAATAGAATTTTTTTTTTTGATAAATGAATGAAATAAACAGTGTGCGCTTGCGCAGCTGGTGCATATAACAAGGCGGTGATGGCAGCGGCATATTCAAGAAGGAGAGTAGCTCCGGTAACTTTCGGATACTTGCCTTTCCTGGCAGCCAGCCACTGGAGGAAGGGAAGTACACACCATGTGGCGAAGGAAGAGGGGGCGGCGGCTCCGGGGCAAGACTGGTGTCAGGGAATGATGCATTTCCTGACCCAGTTGATGCAGGCGGTGAGCAGGTGGCAGCTCCAGGGCCTCAGGGAATGAGACGTCCCTGGGCCACGGCCCCTGACCGAAGGCGAAGGGCGAGCAGGTGGCGAGCGGGCAGCGAGTGGGCGGCAACTCCGGGAAAAGGCCGGAGTCGGGGAATGGTGCGTTCCCCGACCCGGTTGAAGCAGGCGGCAAGCAGGTAGCATCTCCGGGACCTCAGTGAATAGGCCTTGGACCCTGACCGAAGGGCGAGCAGGCGGCAAGTGGAGGTTGTGGACTGGTTTGGGGGCATGGCCAGCCAGCGATTGCACCAGACCCAATCTCCACTACCTACTCCCCCAATCCGGTCCGATCCAGTAGCATTTCACCCCTGGTCTAGGACTGTGATGGCGAACCTATGGCACATGTGCCACAGGTGGCACACGAAGCCATACCTGTGGGCACGTGAGTGTTATCCTAGCTCAGCTCCATCGTGCATGCACGCGCCGGCAAGCTGATTTTCGGGCCTTCTGGGCCCACCGGAAGTTGAGAAACAGCCCATTTCTGGCCTCCAGGGAGCCTCAGGGGGTTGGGGGAGGCTGTTTTTGCCCTCCCCAGCTTCCAAGAAAGCCTCTGGAGCCTGGGGAGGGTGAAAAATGAGCCTACCAGGCCCACCAGTAACCTTTTTGCCATCACGTGTCAAAAGCGGGGGGACCATAGAAGGGTCATGCAGGGGGGAGGGGCGGTAGGGGCATTGAATTATGGGTGTGCACATGCCCCCCCTGCTCTCGCCACTTTTGGCATGTGACGGCAAAAAGATTAGCCATCACTGGTCTAGGAGAAGCAGAGAAAATTGGGGCACCTCAATATTTTGAATAACATCTTTCCATGTGCTGCCACTCAAAAACATTAGCTTTTGTGTGCTGAATCATAACACCAAAGCATCATTGCAAAGCAATTTTTGAATGAAACGATATACAAAGCTCCCAAGTCTAAACGTAGTTCAGACCTTGAATGATCTTGAATATCATACAATATTTGCTGTAGATCTTGCCTTTTACAAACAAAAGCAGCTGTTAATTCAAGCACCTTCAATTCCCTTTTCTTTGTAATTATCAAATATCTTTGTAAATATGAGATAATGCAAATTGTCAAGCTTAAAGCTGTGTTTTGCACTAGAAATGCTATGCATAATGGTTGATGATACAAACCTGACATATTTTCACTTCCCTCCCAGTTCCCTACAATTCTTCCTTCTGTTCCTGACTTTCTCTTTTTTTCCCCTTCAACATATTCTATCCAGATTTCTATATACGAATCTTAAGCACTGAGGAGATAGTGTATACGATAGTGTCTAATCTTCTGTGAAAGCAAATGGAGGACAGGACCTGTGTGAAAAAGAGTGCCAATTACTTAAAGAACATACGCGCAGCAGTGCCATTAATGTAATGGCAAAGAAGGACTACAGAAGCATTTGCTCTGCTCCGTTCAATGCAACAATTAATGTTGCCAAGTTGACTTCCATGTGGGCATCTCTGGGAGGCAGACCGCCTTGGACCATTAACCTTCTTGGTGTCAAGGTGTTCCGGCACTCACATTCAGCTTAATTAGTCTCCAAGGTAATATCACTAAAGTCCCACTGCACAAAGGAAGATGTGTAGGCATCACTGATTCATAAATGGAGTAGCTCTATATTGTATTGCCATGCTTCAGGGTGATAGAGAGGATAGGTTTTTATCTCCTTGTATACAGAGACTTGTGGCATACTGTGATTCAATCAGATCAAGAATGCAATGCTTTTACTCTTAAGAGGCATGATCTGGAAAAGCTATTTTCATGCCTGTTGTTGACGCAATGGTGTTAGAAAGAAAGGCACAGAGATACAGAATGGCATGTGACTCTTTACAAAATGAATTTTGACGACATAGGAGAGGAGAGGAAAACAACGGGAAAAGGATAAGTGCACAATAGGGTAAAAAAACACACACACCAGTATAAGAGCTTGACAGAATACTCGGAATCCTAAAGCAGATTGGAGTAATTTGGGAGGGGTTCTTAAGAACGCAAAGTAAAATGGAAGGCTCTAAATTACCTTGTTTTGATTAGAAACCCTCCACGAGACGTCAGTCCCAATTTTAGCTGCAGATTTTTACTGCAAAAGCAGTGCAAGGGAAGAAAAGTTGGAGAAATGGAAGGTGTTAAGAGAATTAGTAAATGACAAGTCAGTCATCCCAACTGCAATATCTTGGATGAGGTACAATGGTGGGTTCTGTGGGTGTGGCTTGGTGGGCGTGGCAAGGGAAGGATACTGTAAAATCTCCATTCCCTCCACACTCCAGGAGAAGGTTACTGTAAAAATCCCCATTTCCTCCTGATCAGTTGGGACTCGGGAGGCAGAGAATAGATGTGGGCGGGGCCAGTCAGAGGTGGTATTTACCAGTTCTCCGAACTCCTCAAAATTTCCGCTACCGGTTCTCCAGAACTGGTCAGAACCTGCTGAAACTCACCTCTAATGAGGTGAGATCCAAGGTTCCTTGGATATGGATTAGGCCATAAGGATTGGTCTGAGAGATTATAGAAGGGCAAGTCAAGGACAGGTCTCAGAAAAAAAAATGCAAGCATAGAAGTTTATTGGAAATTCTGGAAGTATTCCGACCAAGTAGGCCACCAAATATACAAATGGTAATATCTCTTCTAACCACATGGAAAATACTTCCACACAAAGCATTATTGCATGGGAGAAGTAACACACATTTCCACAAGTGTGAAAGTGCTAAAATTATTTTTATCCAGTAGTTGGATTTTGCTCAGATTTGGATGGCTTTTTAAGACCCATGGCAGTTTGACATCATACAAACACATTCTCTTGCAAGAGCCAAAGTGGCGCAGTGGTTAGAGTGCAGTACTGCAGACTACTTCAGGTGACTGCTAACTGCAGTTTGGCAGTTCAAATCTCACTGGCTCAAGGTTGACTCAGCCTTCCATCCTTCAGAGTTGGGCAAAATGAGGACCCAGATTGTTGGGGGCAAGAGGCTGACTCTGTAAACTGCTTAGAGAGGGCTGTAAAAGTACTATAAAGTGGTATATAAGTCTAAATGCTATTGCTATTGCTATCTGTTCAGTGAGTAGGTCAGATTTTCTCTCTTTACAGGATCAAGCACAAATTCTGTGTTCAATAAAAAGTATAAACAAGTCTGACTTCTGAATATTTTCTTTGGTGATGTCAACATACCATCTAGCATTTTTGTTCACGTCCAGTATGAATGTAAAAATTCTGATTCTATCTGAATTGGCAATTCAATTAGGAAATCCATTAAACAATCAGCTCAACATGGATGTCTGAATTAATTTAGAAAAACTCTTTTTTGTACATGTGACAAATCAAAATATATTTGACGGCCTTCAATTCAAATTGGTTTAATCATTTGATTTTATTTCTGACTTAATTTGGGACGTCAGTTAAAATTGGAGATTTGATAGAATTGCCTTTGAATTGGATTTTTGAACTGAATTGTTATGCAGCTCTATTTTCTAATAGGTATGTATTTATTTTATTTAATTTACTTAAAATACTTGTATGGCCATCCATCTTAAACACATAAACATCTTGGCGTCTCCGAATAACAATAAAACCCAGTAACCATAACACGAAAACAAAAACCTCA
Organism: Ahaetulla prasina; assembly: GCF_028640845.1. Taxonomy (NCBI): domain Eukaryota; kingdom Metazoa; phylum Chordata; class Lepidosauria; order Squamata; family Colubridae; genus Ahaetulla; species Ahaetulla prasina. The sequence continues at coordinate 139,387,142 of NC_080540.1, forward strand.
ACTATCTCTTGGAATGCCTCATAACTGGCTTCAGATATCCTTATTCTGTCCCAGTGCGTAGGCAAAAAGCCAGGTCTCACTGTGTTTTCTGAAAGGTAAAATTGTGGAGGATGCTAAATCACTGGGAGTGATTTAGTATTTCATATGAGAAGGCCACAGAAAAGGCAGGCTCCAAGGTCCCTTTACATGGCAAGATTTCAGGGAAGGGATCTAGAATGTGCCTACCCTATCTGATCTGGTAGGATGATGTCAGCTTTACAAGGTAGTTTACCTTGTAAAAATTACCAGTTGAGCTAATTCTATTCATTACTCAATAGTAGTAACTGTGAGAGGGATCATGGAGTCCTAGTGGACAACCATTTAGATTTGAGCCAGGAGTGTGCAGCAGCTGCCAAAAAGCCAATACAGTTCTGGGCTACATAAACAGAGGGATAGAATCAAGAACACGTGAAGTGTTAATACCACTTTATAATGCCTTGGTAAGGCCACACTTGGAATACTGCATTCAGTTTTGGTCGCCACGATGTAAAAAAGATGTTGAGACTCTAGAAAGAGTGCAGAGAAGAGCAACAAAGATGATTAGGGGACTGGAGGCTAAAACATATGAAGAACGAGTGCAGGAACTGGGTATGTCTAGTTTAATGAAAAGAAGGACTAGGGGAGACATGATAGCAGTGTTCCAATATCTCAGGGGTTGCCACAAAGAAGAGGGAGTCGGGCTGTTCTCCAAAGCACCTGAGGGTAGAACAAGAAGCAATGGGTAGAAACTAATCAAGGAGAGAAGCAACTTAGAACTAAGGAGAAATTTCCTGACAGTTAGAACAATTAATCAGTGAAACAACTTGCCTGCAGAAGTTGTGAATGCTCCAACACTGGAAATTTTTAGGAAGAAGTTGGTAACCATTTGTGTGAAATGGTGTAGGGTTTCCTGCCTGGGCAGGGGGTTGGACTAGGAGACCTCCAAGGTCCCTTCCAATTCTGTTATTATTATATTATTATATATTTTAAAGCTACATTAAGATAATCTTGCAAATCTGAAAGTACAATTCTCTCCCCTACCCCAGTCCTTTACACCCTGAGAAATTAAAGAGGATATCTTCTGACCTCTTGCCTTGCCTGCTGTCCAGCTGCAGAATATGCCAACTCTTATCTGACCTGGAGAGAGTTATAAACAGGGAGACACATTCAGGGACAGGTGGCCCCGCAAATTGTCTGACAACAAATAATATGACAGATGATCTAGTAAAACATCCTAATTCAGAGTTATATATAACTTCATCATGGCTGAAATTAATCAGTAGATCATAGATTTCTCTAAATATTGACATTCTCAGATTTGGGGGATATCTATTTATTTATTACATTTATACCCACTAAAGTTACCCAGTTCTTTGAGGTTTACTGAGAACGGCAACAACAACCTCAAGATGAATAGAAATTAAAATATCCACAGTAAATCTAAAAACAAATACTGGTATATAAAGCACAAAGCCATCAAAACGAATCAGTACAATGTTAGCTTCCTCCCTGCCGCACACGAAAACCAAATATACACTTTATACACTGTGTACATTGCATATGTTTGGCTCTTCTGAGTTCCAAATTACTTGGTTGGGTCCCCCTGTCTGAGCCACTTGGGTGGAAGGGGCTCATTATCAGCACTGGGATAGGAAATAGCATTGAAAAACATCTGTAATATTTAGGAGTCTTTCAAGCAAGGAAGACACATTTAGCCACTGACTTGCAGTGTGCTCATTTGGTGCTATCTCTGGAAAGAGATGAGAATCATTAGAAAATCATGTGGATCAAAGAAAAGAGTTTCTGCCCCTTATTTGCTGCTTGATGTATTAAATGGCAAGGATAACCAACACCATATTTCCCCCCCTCATCTCTCCACTGTTCTATAGAAGCTCCAGAAGTCCTTGTTGCTTCCCAATTACTACAGAAGCAACGCCCGAGACTGAACTGCAAAACTCTCTGGGCTAAGTCCTCAAAGCGCTTTTTTCCCTTCCATTGTCCCTTGCAATATATTCTGCAACTGCATGGTGGAATATCGGTATATCCATAAAGTAGTGACCTATGTGAACCTTGAGCATCTTGAAAGATGACAAGTCCTGGGGAGAACTTGTCACCCTTGTCAGAACTGCCATCTCTACTCAGTGAAAAGAGAGTAAATCACCAGGATTGTTCAGGGATGGGATCTATGCTATTTTCTCTAAAGCACTGGATGGGAGGATTGGCTTTCCTATATCCGGATGCAGATTTCTTATCTATTTCA